>NW_027440099.1:5000-293230 GCF_031893055.1 Leptodactylus fuscus
TATACGGTATACAAAAATCGTTTACATGACTTGCCAGACAGCAAAATGGATTCTCCGCTGTGACTTTTCTCATGTTCTCCAAGATGCATAATAATACATTTTATTTATATAGCACCAACATATTCCGCAGCGCTGTACAATTCGTAGGGTTCAAATATAGACAGAAAGATACATTACAAAAGAAAGTCATTTCACACAGTGGGACTGAGGGCCCTGCTCACAAGAGCTTACAATCTATGAGGTAGAGGGGGTGACACAAGAGGTAGCAGGGGCAGCATCACAGGTAGCAGGGGTGGCATTGCTTATACAGTGGTCAGGCAATTTTGTAATAGGGGTCACTATTCGTGTCCTGTAACGTGGATAGTGCATAGACATATAAAGTTATCCTAAAATGGCATCATATCATGGGGGTAATGTGGGAGCTGGAACAGTGGAGGGTTACATTTTGGGGATTTTATTTACGGTACGGAAAGGTTTACATTAGGACATGTGATTGGCCGGTCTGATGTGTCTTTAGTTTGCGCTTGAAGCTGTAGAAATTGGGAGTTAATCTGATTGTCCGGGATAGAACATTCCAGAGAAGTCAGGGTGGTCTTAATGGGACTACTTAAGTATATTGGATGATATTAAAATTTAAAGATAAAGACTCGAGTCAGTGATGCATTCAAAACAGACAAATTGAACCTGGGTAGAAGCATAGCTTTATTGCATACATCACACCTTTTATACCCATTAAAGTGGGCGTACATATATGAATAAGCAATTTTAATATCCAATGACAATTTCCCAAAAAGGTAAATTTCCATCACACCACATGATAGCTGAAGGAATGGTAGCTGAAGTCATCTTGTTACATGACAAAGCAAAGTCCCAATGACTATCTACTATTAATATTATTTGTACTGTGTTAATAGAAGTTTATGACTTTATTATGATCTGGTTTATTATGGGGTGTAGCATTCTGTCTGCACATATTCTGATTAATATGGACGATGGGTCAGGCTGACCTGGAGAGAAGCGTTCTACAAGCTCAAGTATTATTGAAAGAATGTATACACATATATATGAATGTATTCATTTCCCTATCAGGTGCAACACGGGAGAAATCTTATAGGATCCGGGAGTGGGAGGTTCTGATAATAGAGGATGTCAGTGTTAGGTCATTGAGTGAACGGAGAGCAGGGGATGTGCAATAGAGATGAGGGAGGAAATGTAGGGAGGTACGGCATTATAGAGAGGCTTGTGGAGGAGGGTGATGACTTTATATTTTATTCTATAATGAATAGGCAGCCAATGTAGCGACCGGCACAGACCGGAGGCCTCGCTGTAGTGTCTAGCCTGATAGATGAGCCGCTGCATTCAGAATAGATTGTAGAGGGGAGAGTTTAGTGAGGGGAAGACGGATTAGTAAGGAGTTACAGTAGTCAAGGCGAGAATGAATCAGAGAGACAATAAGTGTCTTTAGTGTATCTCTGGTAAGGAAAGGGTGTATTCTGGAGATGTTTTTAAGGTGGAGGTGACATGAGCGTGCGAGTGATTCAATATGAGGGGTGAAGGAAAGGTCTGCATCAAACATGACCCCGAGGCAGCGGGCCTACTGCCTAGGAGTTATAGTAAGGCCTGAGACTGCAATGGATATATCAGGGACAGATCTGTTAGATGGTGGAAACAGTAGTAGTTCAGTCTTAGAAAGATTTAGTGTCAGATAGAGCGAGGACATGATATTAGAGACAGCAGAGAGACAGTCACTGGTGTTCTGTATGAGTGCAGGGGTGATGTCACGGGAAGATGTGTATAATTGGGTGTCATCAGCATAAAGATTGAATTTCGCAATAAACCATTTTTCACATTATGAACATGAAAAATGTCTCTGTGTGAATTATGTACAAGGCTTCCTCCATCTCTACAACCCCTCCCACAGTAATAACTAACAATAATGACTTCTATGTGTGACCTCTCTCATGTTTAACAAGATTTGACTTTTTTGGAAAACATTTCCCACATAGTGAGCAAGAATATGGCTTCTCTCCTGTGTGACTTCTCTCATGTGTAACAAGGTTTGATTTACTGATACAACGTTTCCCACATACTCCACATGAATATGGCTTCTCTCCTGTGTGGCTTCTCATATGATCCCCAAGTTTGGCGTTTGTAATAAAACATTTCCCGCATAGAGAACATGAGAATGGTCTCTCCCCTGTGTGGATTCTCTCATGTTTAACAAGATTGGATTTATTTGTAAAACATTTCCCACATTCTGAGCATGTGAAAGGTCTCTCTCCTGTGTGAACTCGCTGATGGTCTTTGAGTTTGGCATTAGTAATAAAACATTTTGCACATTCTGAACATGAATAAGGCTTCTCTCCTGTGTGAATTTTCAGGTGTCTGACCAGATCGGATTTCAGAATAAAACATTTGCCACATTCAGAACATATAAATGGTTTCTCTCCTGTGTGAATTCTCAGATGATCTCTAAGTTTGGCTTTAACAGTGAAACGTTTCCCACATTCTGAGCACAGAAAAGGCCTCTCCTCTGCGAGGATGGAGTTATTTTTAACAAGATTTGCTTTTAACAGAAAGCTCTTCATGCATTCCAAACATAAATATGGCTTCTCTTTTGTGTAACTTTTCTCACATGTAACAAGGTTTGATACATCAGTAAAGACTTTCCTACATAGTGAACATGAAAATTGTTTCTCCCTAGTCTCAATTCTCAGTTCATCCTCGTTCTGCCCTGTACTCCTGACAACAAGTTGGCCGGGAAACGGCTCCTCATTATTAGGAGGATTATCGGATAGATCTGTACTGTGAAGTCCTGGCTGTAGATTGTCTCCTAAGGAGAACTGCATGATATCTTCATCTTCAACTTTACAATTCAGTGAGAACATGAAGTCTCCCTCAGAGCCCTTACTGAGAGTTTCTGGAAGGATTATAAATGGATTTTGTAATTTTTCCAAAGTAAAGTTTAGACAAACATAAAAACAAATATAATTCCAAAAACACACAAGCAGTTATTGATAAGGCAGCAGGATACGTAAGTCACTCCTTTATAGTTTCACTTTCTGTTGAATTTGCTTTGGCTTGGTCTTAAAGGGATTCTACCATTAAGAACATTTTTTTGGTCGTTGACACGTCGGTTTTCCCTTAAAGGCTATTATTCTCCTACAAAAACATACCCAGATAGAAAAACAAATTCGCATACGCTTGGCTAACCGCTGACGCGTTTCGAGTACTTCAACTCTTAGTCATAGCGATGACACTGATTGTGAGTGCGCAGGATAGATACCCTGCCAGCCAAATGTGAAATTGAAATCAGGTGATTTGCACCCATGGGTTACATATACACTCAGCTGATAAAAACAAAACACATGCGTATGTCAGTAATATCAAATCCATTATAATAATAGTGATACAAAAAAATATCTGTTAAATTATAAAACATACATAAGAGTAATCACAAATCCATAGGGTAGATAACAATAAAAATCGCATAATCTGCATGATTCACTTATCAACTATGATCAAGAGCTCACTGAGTGTGAAAGGAAGTGACTACAAGAACAGCCATCATGTAATGGTCACGTGACTTCAGGAAGTGAATGCAAATCAAGTACAGAGGCAACACATATTAAAACTAAGAATCACAAACATATAAACCTGTCTTATCTTTGTACGTTATGGCATAAATGACATGATGACATAATAAAGTATCATAAAGCAAAAACCAAAAAACGATTGACCATATAGCTAGCGTAATTTAAACAACACATGGGAAGTATCAATGGTAATATAATCGTATAATAGCACTAGCAGTATATTCTGTGTATAATCAAAAAAAGCCAAAAAATAAAATAAAAATAAAAACACGCAACTGACAAAAAAAAATGTTTTTATTTTTTTTGTATGTATATTTAATAAAAATAAACCAAATCAGTCCTAAAATTAAGACCCTGAGGATAACGTGTAAATAACTCAAAAATCCAGAAAGCTTTGCGTTTGAGAAGCTTCCTGCGCCAATCGTCACCTCGCAAAGGTCTCGTTACCTGTTCAATTGCAAAATATTGGAAGGACGATACATCCCCCTGATGTTGAAGAATGAAATGTTTAGATGCTCCTGATACATTAGTAGTGATGGGTTTGTTACAATCGGTTAGATGTTCTGGAATACGTGTTTTTAGAGATCGTGTGGTGCAACCAACGTAATAAAGATCACAGGGGGAACACCAGACAATGTAAACAACATACTTAGATCTACAATCTAGCCTACCTTTTATGTGGTATATTTTACGGTTGACCTTCTTATGAAATGTAGATGTTCTTTTTACAAATTGGCATGCTTCACATCTCAAGGCTCCGCATCGGAAAAAACCTTTGGAATCCAACCAACTGCTGTTAGAGACATTACAAGAATCAATAAACAAACTGGGAGATAGCACGTTCCCAAGAGTTTTTCCTCTACGTGAAACAAATCGACATCCGTCACCTAAAATTTTGGCCAACAAATCATCCCGTAACAACAGAGGTACTGTATAGGTTTGCGAATAATATTAACAACCCGTTTATAATCAGAAATGTAATTGGTACAAAAGTAAACCGAGTTATTGGGATAAGTTTTATTATCTCTAATCCTGGTGGAATCCTGTAATAAAGATGTTCTACATTTCATGCCACTATCCTCACCACTCTCTGGAGTGACCAAGAGGGGTAGCCCCTAGATTTTATTCTCCTATGAATGTCCCATTTTTTAACATGATAATCCATGGTGTTAGAACATGCCCTCTTAGATCTTATTTCACCAATAGGTATTGGCCTAAAATGTAAAATGGTGTTGCCGGCTTGTTCCTTACAAAGGGAGGATATCGCCTTACGTTTGGCAACATCGCCCGTTAACGATATATCCAAAAAATTTACCATCTTATGTTGAACCATGTGGGTGAATTGCAAATTAAGTTCATTGTTATTGCCTTGAGATGTGAAGCATGCCAATTTGTAAAAAGAACATCTACATTTCATAAGAAGGTCAACCGCAAAATATACCACATAAAGAGTAGGCTAGATTGTAGATCTAAGTATGTTGTTTACATTGTCTGGTGTTCCCCCTGTGATCTTTATTACGTTGGTTGCACCACACGATCTCTAAAAACACGTATTCCAGAACATCTAACCGATTGTAACAAACCCATCACTACTAATGTATCAGGAGCATCTAAACATTTCATTCTTCAACATCAGGGGGATGTATCGTCCTTCCAATATTTTGCAATTGAACAGGTAACGAGACCTTTGCGAGGTGACGATTGGCGCAGGAAGCTTCTCAAACGCAAAGCTTTCTGGATTTTTGAGTTATTTACACGTTATCCTCAGGGTCTTAATTTTAGGACTGATTTGGTTTATTTTTATTAAATATACATACAAAAAAAATAGAAACATTTTTTTTGTCAGTTGCGTGTTTTTTAATTTTTGTTTTACATATTTTTTTATTTTTTTTATTAATTTTTTAATTTTTTTGGCTTTTTTTGATTATACACTCGCAGAATATACTGCTAGTGCTATTATACGATTATATTACCATTGATACTTACCACGTGTTGTTTAAATTACACACGCTAGCTATATGGTCAATCGTTTTTTGGTTTTTGCTATATGATACTTTATTATGTCATCATGTCACTGTGTCATTTATGCCATAACGTACAAACATAAGACAGGTTTAAATGTTTGTGATTCTTAGTTTAATGGGACACTATCAGCAAAATCATGCTGATAGGCACCGTAAGTTATATTAAACTACCCCCCCCCCCCCCCCGGTTTTAAAATAAAACCCTAAAAAAGAATATGATCTACTTACGCATCTTGCACGCTGGGCGGGCATTCAGGGTGCGCCATCTTCTTCATCAACGCCTCCTCTTCCTCGGGTCCCATCCTCCTCCGGCGCTCGCGAACTGACATTGATATAAAAAATGGCCTGGGTGCATGCGCAGTAGCATGCAGCTTCTACTACGGCTACAGCGCATGCGCACAGGACTTTTTTTTTTTTTCTTTATCAATGTCAGTTCGCGAGCGCCGGAGGAGGACGGGACCTGAGGACATCGCAGGAAGAGGAGGCGTGGATGAAGAAGACGGCGGACCCTGAATGCCCGCCCAGCATGCACGATGCGTAAGTAGATCATATTCTTTTTTAGGGTTTTATTTTAAAACAGGGAGTGGGGGGTAGTTTAATATAACTTTGACAGTGCCTGAATAGCCTTTTTAAAGGCTATTCACGCATATGTGGGGCTCTAGCAGCAGGATTTTGCTGATAGAGCCCCTTTAATATGTGTTGCTTCTGTACTTGATTTGCATTCACTTCCTGAAGTCACCTGACCATCACATGATGGTGTTTCTTGTAGTCATTTCCTTTCTTTGATAATGTTTCTGATTCCTCTTGCTGTATGAATTTCATGTGGAAACATCTAATGGACTTTTCTATGGTATTAATCATCAGTTTCTTTGTCTCATTGTGTAGAAATCTTCTCCTCCAAGCTATGCTTTCACACTCAGTGAGCTCTTGATCATAGTCTATATGTGAATCATGCAGATTATGCGATTTTTATTGTTATGTACCCTATGGATTTGTGATTACTCTTATGTATGTTTTATAATTTAACAGATAGTTTTTGTATCACTATTATTATAATGGATTTGATATTACTGACATACGCATGTGTTTTGTTTTTATCAGCTGTGTGTATATGTAACCCACGGGTGCAAATCACCTGATTTCAATTTCACATTTGGCTGGCAGGGTATCTATCCTGCGCACTCACTATCAGTGTCATCGCTATGACTAAGAGATGAAGTACTCGAAACGCGTCAGCGGTTAGCCAAGTGTATATGAATAGGTTTTTCCATCTGGGTATGTTTTTGTAGGCAATATTTTTTTTTATCCACACACAGTATCTCCATGTTTTTTATGGACTGTACTATGCATCAATAAAAGTTGTTTTATTTTACTACTGGACTTTCCTTGGTTGCTGGATAAACCTACCATTTTGCATTGTGTCTTTGTCCTCGCCCGGGAGGCTCTATCCGCGCATCAGGAAATCCTACAATATATTATCAATTTGCTGTTGGCTGTGGACTTCCCTTTTTTTTTTTTTTTTTTGCTATATATTATTCTCCTACCTTTAGATGTCTTCTTCGCCCCGCTGTTTGGTTAAAATTCTACTGTTATGCAAGTGAGTTCTCTCGCAGCGCTGTGGGCGTCCCCAATGCTGCGAGAGAACTCTCCAGCGCCGCCTCCATCTTCTTCTAGAACGTCCTTTTCATGCGTCTTCCTCCGGTGCAGACGTTGAAACTTGGGCATAAGCCATCCAACGGTCCACACGCGAACGTGGACCACTGAACTAGCCAGAACAAGATGCATTGAAAAGATTGTGAGGCGTACAGAAGGCCACATTGCATCCTGGAGCTAACCGGAAGGTTCAAGAAGGCGACCAAGGGGTAGGTGCTGGTCAGGACACTCACCGGGTGCCCTAGGAGGAGAAAGGTCCAATGATAGAGGGCTACAAAGTAGGTCCCCAGTTCCAGAGGAAGATGTGCAGGAGGGCCTTGCTATGGATGGTCGGCCCTGAAACTGTCAGGGAGCCGAAGACTGCTCACCGGCCAGGAGACTGGCGGCAGGGAATAAACTTCAAAAGGAGGAGGGGTAAGGGGGGGGGGGGGAGTCCCCTGAGAGAGTCCTGGAGAGGAGAGCCAATCAAAAGTTTTCGGTGAACCCGGGAAGGCAGGAGGACAGGCAGACGAGCTGGACTGAGACTAGTTAGCGGTCAGAAAAACCACTTGCAATAACTGAGAAGGAACTGAGCCAAAGGCTGAGCCTCAAAGGTCAATGCTACCGTGTCCAGGACTCGCAGGCAGGAGCAAAGAGAGCACAAAGGGATCCTCAGGAGGTGGGACACACTGGATAGGGGGGGTCAGAACCTCTGACTCTGGGAGGGAAAAAAACTTGACCAGGAGCCTATTGAGCAACATGCCCAGGAATGCCATGAGCAGAGAAAGTACGAGGCTGGGCTTCTCCTTGCTGAAGAACCAGCAAAATCAGCTAAAGGGGACCAAGGTAATCCACCTGCTGTCAGAATGACCATGAGCCTGCACCTAGAGGATATCCAGGCGCATAATCACAACAGCTCCTCTGCAACAGAGGATGACCAGAAGAGACATCATCACCGGGAGGAAAAACTCAGGGAGGAGAGCATCACGGCAAAACTATGGGCGAAGGATAGGGCTACTTCCTCCTATAGTCTAAGTAATGAGCCAGGCAGGGGCTAAACAAAAGGCCGGTCCCGTTAATTCCAAGAGAAGGAAAGAACCACAACCTACTTCCAAAGGATTCAGCATGCCATGAAAAGGATCCAAAAGGAACAGCGAGTTGGCACAAAAAAGGTAGGTGCCAGGCAGAGCGGCGAGCTGCTCCAGAGAAGCATCCTGGACGAGTTGAAGATATGAGAGACAAGCAGCTGAACATCTTGAACCATGCCTCTGGAGGGCGGCAACACTGGAGAGAACCTTGTGGGGCTGTTTTAACCCAGGAAATGTAGGCCTTGAAAGGCACAAATGAAGGCCACAGGGAGGAACCAGCTGCTACAGAGACCGCCAAGCGGCTCCAGCAGAGGTCGAGTTCACCCTCGAACAGAGGATTGCATCGGGAGGTGGAGAACACTTCTAAAGACAGGATGGTAGCTCGGGAGAAGCGAGCTATCGCGGGGTCTACACCAGGGGCACCAGCCACATGGGACCATCCTCGGCCTGGAAAAAAAACAAAAGAACATCCGACTGGAGGAAGGAAGGTTAGAGTGAGTTCAGCATTCCCTCAAGATCTGGTTCACACCTCAAGTTTGAGGGAGGCCAGAGGAGGGCGGTGACTGTGGCAGGAGATGTCCTCTTGAGTAGTAGGGGCCAAATCCTCAGATCTGTGGAGTCTCACTGACCACATGGCTGAGCACCCACTGAGCTCGTGCATAGCAGTGGTTATAGATGTGCCTAGCTAATACTCTGGGTCAGAGTCAGAGGCGTCCCCAGTAGAAGCAGACCATAAGAGAGAAGACAGGGTTCCGCCTGTCGGAGAGGAGCTGTGGGGGCACTCCCCTATCTGGCAGCGAGGACCGTGCCTGTAAAATGATTTCCTGGTCCATATGCCAGGACCACTCCTGGAGATGGAACAATGAGGTCATCCAGAGAGAGGACTACAGTTCGCCAACTGAGCAGCGGTCTGGGTAGGCAGCCGTTCCAAATTTTCCCTTTCAGACTGGTTAAGTCTGGCAAAAGTGCTGACTATAGGGGATCTGCAGATCTGTCTGGAAGGGGTTAATAGGAGCACTGCAGATCCCCTATATTCAGCCAGACTGAGGTCCAAGTGGGGGAAAAATCCCCAGTCCTCAAGCTCAAGGAAGGGGCAGATAGACAACCAAACACCCCCTCCCCTTCCCCAGCATCTACTGCACCCAAAAGCTCCGGCCATTTTAATTTTTGAAATTTTCGAGTAGCTTCTGCATTTCCCCCCTCGGCTTATACTTGAGTCAATAACTTTTCCCAGTTTTTTGTATTAAAATTAGGGGCTTCGGCTTATACTCGAGTATATACGGTACATGTACGAAATAAAGCGAACACTAAAAAAAAACAACACAATGGCAAAAATACTCTGCTCATTAGCCATAAGTAGGAACTCAACCTTAAGAAAACCCTGAATACTCCTCCATTCACTATACCGAACCTGTGGTAACACCTCCTGGAATCTCCTCCTCCACTTCCCTCTTACACAGGTGACGGCCCCTCATCCTCTCTTCTTCAGCCTCCGCTTTAATATCAGTCACATCTTCTCCCTGATTGGTCAGAGGTCACAATTCAGTCCAATACATCAGAAATACAGGAGGAAGATCTAACAGATCAACATAAGGAGCGGTGAGCTCCACCCCCTATATAGATGTACCCCAGGACTCAGCAGCGCCATCTACCTGCTGACTGTCTGGTACATGTATGAGTACAGGAGCAGCGAGCTCCACCCCCTATATAGATGTACCCCAGGACTCAGCAGCGCCATCTACCTGCTGACTGTCTGGTACATGTATGAGTACAGGAGCGGTGAGCTCCACCCCCTATATAGATGTGCCCCAGGACTCAGCAGCGCCATCTACCTGCTGACTGTCTGGTACATGTATGAGTACAGGAGTGGCGAGCTCTACCTCTATATACATGTGCCCCAGGACTCAGCAGCGCCATCTACCTGCTGACTGTCTGGTACATGTATGAGTACAGGAGCGGCGAGCTCTACCTCTATATACATGTGCCCCAGGACTCAGCAGCGCCATCTACCTGCTGACTGTCTGGTACATGTAAGAGTACAGGAGCGGTGAGCTCCACCCCCTATATAGATGTACCCCAGGACTCAGCAGCGCCATCTACCTGCTGACTGTCTGGGACATGTATGAGTACAGGAGCGGCGAGCTCCACCCCCTATATAGATGTACCCCAGGACTCAGCAGCGCCATCTACCTGCTGACTGTCTGGTACATGTATGAGTACAGGAGCTCCACCCCCTATATAGATGTGCCCCAGGACTCAGCAGCGCCATCTACCTGCTGACTGTCTGGTACATGTATGAGTGCAGGAGCGGCGAGCTCCACCCCCTATATAGATGTACCCCAGGACTCAGCAGCGCCATCTACCTGCTGACTGTCTGGTACATGTATGAGTGCAGGAGCGGCGAGCTCCACCCCCTATATAGATGTACCCCAGGACTCAGCAGCGCCATCTACCTGCTGACTGTCTGGTACATGTATGAGTGCAGGAGCGGCGAGCTCCACCCCCTACATAGATGTGCCCCAGGACTCAGCAGCGCCATCTACCTGCTGACTGTCTGGGACATGTATGAGTGCAGGAGCGGTGAGCTCCACCCCCTATATAGATGTACCCCAGGACTCAGCAGCGCCATCTACCTGCTGACTGTCTGGTACATGTATGAGTACTGGAGCGGCGAGCTCCACCCCCTATATAGATGTACCCCAGGACTCAGCAGCGCCATCTACCTGCTGACTGTCTGGTACATGTATGAGTGCAGGAGCTCCACCCCCTATATAGATGTACCCCAGGACTCAGCAGCGCCATCTACCTGCTGACTGTCTGGTACATGTATGAGTACAGGAGCGGCGAGCTCCACCCCCTATATAGATGTACCCCAGGACTCAGCAGCGCCATCTACCTGCTGACTGTCTGGTACATGTATGAGTGCAGGAGCGGCGAGCTCCACCCCCTATATAGATGTACCCCAGGACTCAGCAGCGCCATCTACCTGCTGACTGTCTGGTACATGTATGAGTGCAGGAGCTCCACCCCCTATATAGATGTACCCCAGGACTCAGCAGCGCCATCTACCTGCTGACTGTCTGGTACATGTAAGAGTACAGGAGCGGCGAGCTCCACCCCCTATATAGATGTACCCCAGGACTCAGCAGCGCCATCTATCTGCTGACTGTCTGGTACATGTATGAGTGCAGGAGCTCCACCCCCTATATAGATGTACCCCAGGACTCAGCAGCGCCATCTACCTGCTGACTGTCTGGTACATGTATGAGTACAGGAGCGGCGAGCTCCACCCCCTATATAGATGTACCCCAGGACTCAGCAGCGCCATCTACCTGCTGACTGTCTGGTACATGTATGAGTACAGGAGCTCCACCCCCTATATAGATGTGCCCCAGGACTCAGCAGCGCCATCTACCTGCTGACTGTCTGGTACATGTATGAGTGCAGGAGCGGCGAGCTCCACCCCCTATATAGATGTACCCCAGGACTCAGCAGCGCCATCTACCTGCTGACTGTCTGGTACATGTATGAGTACAGGAGCGGCGAGCTCCACCCCCTATATAGATATACCCCAGGACTCAGCAGCGCCATCTACCTGCTGACTGTCTGGTACATGTATGAGTGCAGGAGCGGGGAGCTCCACCCCCTATATAGATGTACCCCAGGACTCAGCAGCGCCATCTACCTGCTGACTGTCTGGTACATGTATGAGTGCAGGAGCTCCACCCCCTATATAGATGTGCCCCAGGACTCAGCAGCGCCATCTACCTGCTGACTGTCTGGTACATGTATGAGTACTGGAGCGGCGAGCTCCACCCCCTATATAGATGTACCCCAGGACTCAGCAGCGCCATCTACCTGCTGACTGTCTGCTACATGTATGAGTGCAGGAGCGGCGAGCTCCACCCCCTATATAGATGTACCCAGGACTCAGCAGCGCCATCTACCTGCTGACTGTCTGGTACATGTATGAGTACAGGAGCGGCGAGCTCCACCCCCTATATAGATGTACCCCAGGACTCAGCAACGCCCCCTACCTGCTGACTGTCTGGTACATGTATGAGTACTGGAGCGGCGAGCTCCACCCCCTATATAGATGTACCCCAGGACTCAGCAGCGCCATCTACCTGCTGACTGTCTGGTACATGTATGAGTGCAGGAGCGGTGAGCTCCACCCCCTATATAGATGTACCCCAGGACTCAGCAGCGCCATCTACCTGCTGACTGTCTGCTACATGTATGAGTGCAGGAGCGGTGAGCTCCACCCCCTATATAGATGTACCCCAGGACTCAGCAGCGCCATCTACCTGCTGACTGTCTGGTACATGTATGAGTGCAGGAGCTCCACCCCCTATATAGATGTACCCCAGGACTCAGCAGCGCCATCTACCTGCTGACTGTCTGGTACATGTATGAGTACAGGAGCGGCGAGCTCCACCCCCTATATAGATGTACCCCAGGACTCAGCAGCGCCATCTACCTGCTGACTGTCTGGTACATGTATGAGTGCAGGAGCTCCACCCCCTATATAGATGTACCCCAGGACTCAGCAGCGCCATCTACCTGCTGACTGTCTGGTACATGTATGAGTGCAGGAGCTCCACCCCCTATATAGATGTACCCCAGGACTCAGCAGCGCCATCTACCTGCTGACTGTCTGGTACATGTATGAGTACAGGAGCTCCACCCCCTATATAGATGTGCCCCAGGACTCAGCAGCGCCATCTACCTGCTGACTGTCTGGTACATGTATGAGTGCAGGAGCGGCGAGCTCCACCCCCTATATAGATGTACCCCAGGACTCAGCAGCGCCATCTACCTGCTGACTGTCTGGTACATGTATGAGTGCAGGAGCGGGGAGCTCCACCCCCTATATAGATGTACCCCAGGACTCAGCAGCGCCATCTACCTGCTGACTGTCTGGTACATGTATGAGTGCAGGAGCTCCACCCCCTATATAGATGTGCCCCAGGACTCAGCAGCGCCATCTACCTGCTGACTGTCTGGTACATGTATGAGTGCAGGAGCGGCGAGCTCCACCCCCTATATAGATGTACCCCAGGACTCAGCAGCGCCATCTACCTGCTGACTGTCTGGTACATGTAAGAGTACAGGAGCGGCGAGCTCCACCCCCTATATAGATGTACCCCAGGACTCAGCAGCGCCCCCTACCTGCTGACTGTCTGGTACATGTATGAGTACTGGAGCGGCGAGCTCCACCCCCTATATAGATGTACCCCAGGACTCAGCAGCGCCATCTACCTGCTGACTGTCTGGTACATGTATGAGTGCAGGAGCTCCACCCCCTATATAGATGTACCCCAGGACTCAGCAGCGCCCCCTACCTGCTGACTGTCTGGTACATGTAAGAGTACAGGAGCGGTGAGCTCCACCCCCTATATAGATGTACCCCAGGACTCAGCAGCGCCATCTACCTGCTGACTGTCTGGTACATGTAAGAGTACAGGAGCGGTGAGCTCCACCCCCTATATAGATGTACCCCAGGACTCAGCAGCGCCATCTACCTGCTGACTGTCTGGTACATGTATGAGTGCAGGAGCTCCACCCCCTATATAGATGTACCCCAGGACTCAGCAGCGCCATCTACCTGCTGACTGTCTGGTACATGTATGAGTACAGGAGCGGCGAGCTCCACCCCCTATATAGATGTACCCCAGGACTCAGCAGCGCCATCTACCTGCTGACTGTCTGGTACATGTATGAGTGCAGGAGCTCCACCCCCTATATAGATGTACCCCAGGACTCAGCAGCGCCATCTACCTGCTGACTGTCTGGTACATGTATGAGTGCAGGAGCTCCACCCCCTATATAGATGTACCCCAGGACTCAGCAGCGCCATCTACCTGCTGACTGTCTGGTACATGTATGAGTACAGGAGCTCCACCCCCTATATAGATGTGCCCCAGGACTCAGCAGCGCCATCTACCTGCTGACTGTCTGGTACATGTATGAGTGCAGGAGCGGCGAGCTCCACCCCCTATATAGATGTACCCCAGGACTCAGCAGCGCCATCTACCTGCTGACTGTCTGGTACATGTATGAGTGCAGGAGCGGGGAGCTCCACCCCCTATATAGATGTACCCCAGGACTCAGCAGCGCCATCTACCTGCTGACTGTCTGGTACATGTATGAGTGCAGGAGCTCCACCCCCTATATAGATGTACCCCAGGACTCAGCAGCGCCATCTACCTGCTGACTGTCTTGTACATGTAAGAGTACAGGAGCGGCGAGCTCCACCCCCTATATAGATGTACCCCAGGACTCAGCAGCGCCCCCTACCTGCTGACTGTCTGGTACATGTATGAGTACTGGAGCGGCGAGCTCCACCCCCTATATAGATGTACCCCAGGACTCAGCAGCGCCATCTACCTGCTGACTGTCTGGTACATGTATGAGTGCAGGAGCTCCACCCCCTATATAGATGTACCCCAGGACTCAGCAGCGCCATCTACCTGCTGACTGTCTGGTACATGTAAGAGTACAGGAGCGGTGAGCTCCACCCCCTATATAGATGTACCCCAGGACTCAGCAGCGCCATCTACCTGCTGACTGTCTGGTACATGTATGAGTGCAGGAGCTCCACCCCCTATATAGATGTACCCCAGGACTCAGCAGCGCCATCTACCTGCTGACTGTCTGGTACATGTATGAGTACAGGAGCGGCGAGCTCCACCCCCTATATAGATGTACCCCAGGACTCAGCAGCGCCATCTACCTGCTGACTGTCTGGTACATGTATGAGTACAGGAGCTCCACCCCCTATATAGATGTGCCCCAGGACTCAGCAGCGCCATCTACCTGCTGACTGTCTGGTACATGTATGAGTACAGGAGCTCCACCCCCTATATAGATGTAGCCCAGGACTCAGCAGCGCCATCTACCTGCTGACTGTCTGGTACATGTATGAGTGCAGGAGCAGCGAGCTCCACCCCCTATATAGATGTACCCCAGGACTCAGCAGCGCCATCTACCTGCTGACTGTCTGGTACATGTATGAGTGCAGGAGCGGTGAGTTCCACCCCCTATATAGATGTACCCCAGGACTCAGCAGCGCCATCTACCTGCTGACTGTCTGGTACATGTATGAGTGCAGGAGCGGCGAGCTCCACCCCCTATATAGATGTACCCCAGGACTCAGCAGCGCCATCTACCTGCTGACTGTCTGGTACATGTATGAGTACAGGAGCGGTGAGCTCCACCCCCTATATAGATGTACCCCAGGACTCAGCAGCGCCATCTACCTGCTGACTGTCTGGTACATGTATGAGTGCAGGAGCTCCACCCCCTATATAGATGTACCCCAGGACTCAGCAGCGCCATCTACCTGCTGACTGTCTGGTACATGTATGAGTGCAGGAGCTCCACCCCCTATATAGATGTGCCCCAGGACTCAGCAGCACCATCTACCTGCTGACTGTCTGTTACATGTATGAGTACAGGAGCGGCGAGCTCCACCCCCTATATAGATGTACCCCAGGACTCAGCAGCGCCATCTACCTGCTGACTGTCTGTTACATGTATGAGTACAGGAGCAGTGAGCTCCACCCCCTATATAGCTGTACCCCAGGACTCAGCAGCACCATCTACCTGCTGACTGTCTGTTACATGTATGAGTACAGGAGCAGTGAGCTCCACCCCCTATATAGATGTGCCCCAGGACTCAGCAGCGCCATCTACCTGCTGACTGTCTGGTACATGTATGAGTGCAGAAGTGGCGAGCTCCACCCCCTATATAGATGTACCCCAGGACTCAGCAGCGCCATCTACCGGCTGACTGTCTGTTACATGTATGAGTGCAGGAGCAGTGAGCTCCACCCCCTATATAGATGTACCCCAGGACTCAGCAGCGCCATCTACCTGCTGACTGTCTGGTACATGTATGAGTGCAGAAGTGGCGAGCTCCACCCCCTATATAGATGTACCCCAGGACTCAGCAGCGCCATCTACCGGCTGACTGTCTGTTACATGTATGAGTGCAGGAGCAGTGAGCTCCACCCCCTATATAGATGTACCCCAGGACTCAGCAGCGCCATCTACCTGCTGACTGTCTGGTACATGTATGAGTGCAGGAGCAGTGAGCTCCACCCCCTATATAGATGTACCCCAGGACTCAGCAGCGCCATCTACCTGCTGACTGTCTGGTACATGTATGAGTGCAGAAGTGGCGAGCTCTACCTCTATATATAGATGCGCCCCAGACATCAACATTGGTAGAGGTATTTTTCAGAAATCTATATAATCTTGTCATGTTAACTGGTTCCTGTCCAGTGGTAAAGGATTACCCAGCATGGAGCAGATCTAGACAACTCCTTATGCTTCCACACCGCCACTACGTATATGGATTCTTACATAAAACAAATTCACAGCCAAGATTGGTCTGCTGTAAGAAGCCTGTAAGAGCTGTGAGCGGCCGCTCACCCTATATACAGCTACCTAGGTACAAGCTTTGGTGGTTATGAATAGCAATGGAGGGTGCGCACACCATGTTGGTTACAAGGCACACAATTTATAGGATGAAATGTGAACAGGCTCCAAGATAGGCTCTTTCTAAATAAACTTGCACATGCAACAGAGCAAACCCTAACCCAGTAATATTTTCCATGACCACCTGAACCAAACACAATACTGCTGGGACATCCCAAGAAAGGCTGCAGCCCGAAGCAGGTCAGGACGCCAAGGTGGTGGAGAAGAACAAACTTTTTCTTGAATATCTTTTTTTTTTATTTGAAGAATACCTGATGCTGATGGACGTGTCCCTTCCAACCAGTCTCCTCTTCTGCTTCATCTATAACATCCACCTTAAAAACAATCAGATCTTCACCCTAAACAAACAAGGAAAAAGGTAAATCAGCTTTGGTTCGTACATTACGGTCAGATATTGGGGAGACATTAGCACCATCTACCTGCGGATTGTCTGGGACATTTTCCTCCGGGTAGTCCTGGGAATACAGGGGACATCTCTTGGGGGGATTTCTCCTACTGGATCCATCTGTGGAGACACAAACACACAGTGACGGAATACATGAGCAGCCGTAGATTGGTCTATACATCAGACACTTCTAGGTTTAGTTATGGGGTGACCCTAAATAACAATGCTCTGCTTCTTCATAACTTTCTGATACATCCCAAGTTAATCCAGTCCACCTCACTGTGTTCAGGGATATCCATTCTCAGCAGGAAGAGATTCCGGCAGTGTCTTTAGATGGTTGTCTGTGATACAAAAGCTATTCTTCTGTTAGTCCGAACCACACATGAGCAGATTACAGACTAGATCCCCATCTCTGGGTAGGTGACCAGAATAATAAATCTGCAACTAGGCCACTCACCACTCATGTCCAGAAAAAGAGGACCACATAATTCAGCAGAAAAATGTACTCGGAGGGGCTTACAGAACGGAACAAAAAAATAGACACGTGAAACTGGTTTGTGTACAGGAAAGAAGTAAGATGTCTAGTCGAGAGACCATTCTCAGTAAAATGGAGGTCCGCCATCTTAAAAATTTAGTAATTTTCTAAGCAAACCAGGAAGTTTAGCACATAGTTGGGCTCAAAGCAGACAAGATGACCTATATACCATAAAGTGGGGTATGATTGGATGTTATACTCACCGTAAAATAATTTTCTTATTCTATTCATTGGGGACACAGCGCCATAAGTACAGACCTGGCCACTAGGAGGCTGACACTAGTGATAAAAGATTTCAGCTCTGCCTCCAGGCTATAGCCTCTTCACAGACAGATTGTACTGCAGCAGTAGGAGAGACACACACACAAGAAACTCCAAAAGAGTGCGGAACCAAAATCAACAACATGTCCTGAACCCTAAAAATAATCACAATAGCCCAGGTCAGGTACAACTAGAAAACAAGGGTGATATCTGCGTCCCCCAACAAATACAACAAGAGAAGGACTTTTACGGTCAGTAGAAAAATCCAATTTTCTCACTTATTTTGTTGGGCGACATAGCACCATGGGATCTCCTAAAGCAGTCCCAGGTGGTGGGAAGTATACGGCCATGCAAGCAACCTAGCACACAGCCACTTGCAGTATCTTGCAACGCCAGCGGGATTCTGGTAGAACATGGTGAAAGTGTTCAGACGCCCAGGGGCGGCCTGGCAGACTTGGACAGCAGAAGCCCAATACTTAACATCCCAGGAGGCTTCAACAGCCCTCGTGGAAGGAGTTAGTAATATGGATGGCCACGACCTCCCTGATAGGCGCATGAAATCACCAGGGTGGAAGCCTTTCAAGCAACTAGGCCTAACGGTGAACAAACAAGGTGACGGAACGATGGAAAGAGTCACTGAGAGACAAATAGACTCAGATAACCTGAACCAAATCCAGGCAGTGAGAAGAATGCTCACATGGGTGCTTGCTATCCGGGCAGAAAGACGGCAAGACAATGTCCTTGTTGATGTGAAAGGCTGATGAGGGAGGTCCAAGGTGATTCGCAAGATGCTCAGATTGTTCATCTTGGAGGAAGCTTCACCAAGAGGTCGGTATGGAATCACGGCAACTCCTCTGGAGCGGAGCTTGACCATGAGGGACCTATTCACTTGGTAAATACTCTTGGGGGGGAGGGGGGAATCAGGTTTGGGGGTGGGGTAGAGGACGGAGGCCAGCCAAAATAGAAGAGCAACAGACTGAAAATGATACAAACCCACCGCAAAACAAAAAAACGCTGACAGAACAGCGCAATGTGGAGATAAGCATCGACGATGTTGATGGATGACAGGAATACGCCAGATTCCAGCAATGTCACCACCAACCGCATGGACTTGTGGGGAACATGCGCACATTAACAAACCTGTTTAGCCCCTTCAGGTCCAGGACGGGTCAAAGAGAGCTGTCCTTCTATGGAACGGTGAACAGGTTGGAATAGTAACCCCAGAAATGCTCTGAAGTGGGGCCGGGAACAAAGATGCCATAGGAGAACTCAATGGAACTCTCAAACCACAGTCGGTTGAGACCACCTCTTGGACCCAAGCGTCTTCAACGTTGGAAAACCAAATCTCATGAAAGGAGAGTAGCAATCCCCCGATCCGAGGAGCCCAAGACAATCATGCAGAGGGGGACTGCTACTCTCCTTCTACTGTTTAGTACACCAGGTGCATATAGAAAACGTAGCGGCACAGGGAAGGGCAAAGGGGAGGGATGGCGAGAGGACATGGCACAGGGGGTCTTAAGGGAGGATACCGTACCAGACAACTGGAGAAGAGCGAACACTGAGCTGCTGCAGGAGGCTAAGCAGAGAGGTTCCCAGGTGCTGCTGGAAAAGGGATGAAGACCGCAGGGGAATAAAGAGGCTGGAAAAGGAGCAGAAAGAAAAAAAAACAAAAAAAAAACAGGTGCAATTCAAGTAAAAATAACAAGCAGGCAGAGCAAGCTTCCTTAAGAAAGTGGGAGGACCACCCTTTTCCGACCTGGGAAACGGAAGCCTGATGCCGAACAGCCCACGAGGCACCGACAGCCCTGGTAGAGTAAGCTGTCACACGGAAGGGCGGATCCTTACCCCTAAGCTGATAGGCTTCCTTAATGACAGACCGAATCCATCTGGAGATGGAGGCCTTGGAAGCAGGCAGGCCCTTCCTAGAGCCCTCTGGAAGAACAAAAGAACATCGGAGTGTTGAAAAGGGGCCGTGATAGCTAAGTAGACACGAACCGCCCGGACAACATCCAGACAGTGAAGGGAAGGCTCACGAGAATGCTTAGGATCAGGACAAAAGGAAGGCAAGACAATGTCCTCATTGATGTGAAAAGACGACACCACCCTAGGAAGAAAAAACGGTGGAGGACGAAGAACAACCTTGTCCTTGTGAAGGACCAAAAAAGGAGATTGGTGCAACAAAGCCGCCAGCTCGGAAACCCTGTGAATAGAAGTGATAAGAAAAATAAGCAACAAGAAAAGTCATTTTCCGGGAAAGAAAATAAAGAGAGATTTCCTTCAGAAGTTCAAAGGGGAGAGCCTGGAGTACTTCATGAACGAGGTTAAGATCCCAAGGATCAACTAGCACCCGTTAGGGAGGGACACAGTGATCCACACCCTGAAAAAAAAAGTCTTTACCTGAGGAAGGAAAGCCAGGGTCTTCTTGAAAAGAATAGAAGGCGCAGAGATCTGACCCTTCAGGGTAGAAAGGCCAAGACCCTGATCCAACCCAGACTGAAGAAAAGCCAGGATCATGGGGAAAGAAAAGGAAAGAGGATGCCAATTTTCAGCTTCACACCAGCGAACATAAGACTTCCAAATGCGATGGTAAATTTTTGCCAACTGAGGTTTCCTGGCCTTGAGCTTAGCTAAACGCATCGACCGTAAGGTGGGGTGGAATTGCGGCCCTTGAGACAGAAGGTCCTCCCGCAGAGGAAGAGGCCAGGGGGTTTCTGCATACCAGGCCTGCCAAGGTCAGTCTGGAGCTACCAGGATGGCAAGAACCCCCTCGACCTTGAGTTTCTTGAGGACCCAAGGAAGAAGAGGAAGAGGGGGAAACAGATACAAAAGCTGAATACTCGACCAGGGAATCACGAGAGCATCGGCCGAGAAAGCTTGAGGGACCGTGGACCTGGCCACGTAGAGAGGGATCCTTGTGATTTAAAAAGGAGGCAAAGAGATTGACATTGGGAAGGACTCACCTGGCACAAAGCTGAAGAAACATCTCTTAATGAAAGGACCACTCGCCTGGGTTCGAGACTTTCCTGGCTGAGAAAGTCAGCAGCCCAAATGTCTACTCCCGGGATGTGGACAACTGAGAGAGCAGGGAAATGAACATCTGCCCACCTCAGGGAGCGAGACAGCCCTTGAAAAGCTGCCCAGCTCCTGGTCACACTCTGGGGATTCAAGTAGGCGAGGGTGGTGGAGTTGTTGGACTGAATGCGGACCGGCTGACCCTGGAGGAGGGAGGTCCAGTGACACAGAGCCCGAAAGATGGCCCTCCGTTCCAGCAGATTGATTTGGAAAGAAGTTTCCTTCGAGGATCACTGGCCCTGAACATTCCAGACTCCAAACAGTGTCCCCCAGCCGGAATCGGCTGCATCGCTGGTGGCAACCTGCCAATGAATGGGAAGAAAGGACTTCCCCGGGGAAATTCCCAGGAAGGAGAGCCAACAGAGAAGCTCGAGATGAACTCGAGGGGGCAGAAGAATTAATCGATCCAGGCTGGACTGGCACCAGTCCGACTGCACCACAATCGCCAGCTGAAGAGGCCGCGAGTGGAACTGGGAAAAGGGGACGTCCTCAAAAGATGAGAAAATCAAGCCCAGGACCTGCATGCAGAACCAGAGGGATAACGGCGACCTCTCCTGCAGACACAACTCACTGGGTTGAAGGGCCCGGATCTTAAGATTCTGGACGAAGAAGGCAGGACTTTTCCTCATTGATGAGCCAGCCAAACCGCTTAAGAAGATCCAGGGTGATCTGTAAACTGGAGAGACTGTCTGTCCTGGAGGGAGCCTTGACCAGCAGATCGTCCAGATAAAGGATAACAGCAACACCTCTGGAATGAAGAATAGCCATGACAGAGGGCCAACATCTTGGCCAACCCAAAGAAGAGCAAGACAAATTGGAAATGTCGCGAACCTACTATGAAATGCAGAAAACGCTGATGGGCCACAGCAATGGAGGCAAGCGTCCCGGATGTCAATGGATGAAAGAAGTTCGCCCGGCTCCATGGAATCGCAGAAATTCCATACGAAGACTGTGAACTCGAACAAATCTGTTGAGAGACTTCAGGTCCAGGATGGGACAGAGAGAACAGCCGCACAAGCGGGGGAAGAGGGTAAAGAGGAATGAAAAAAAACTTCCGTTTGGAACGCGGAAAATTCTATGGAGTAGCCAGTCGACACCACCTCCTGAACTCAGGCATCATCGACCCAGGCAAGCCAAACCTCCCGGAAGGCGAGCAGACTACCCCTACCTGAGAAACCCCGGGTGGGAGAAGACTTTCATGCAGAGGAGGGCTTGGCAGCAACAGACCTGGAAGGCTTAGAGCGGGGCTGCCAGGCAAGTCTGGGCTTGAAGGAGGGCTTCTTGGAGTGCGAATCCTGAGGTGATAGCCCTCCGGAGTGGGAGGAAAACCCCTGAAAAAAAACTAAAATGCTGGGAAGGGCCAGAAGAAGAAGAAGGCCGATGCCTTGAACCTCTCTGAGGAAGAACAGAACTTTTACCTCAAGTAGCATGGGAAATGAGCTTTTCCAAGCTCCTACTAAAGAGATGGCCCTGTTCACCTTGAGAAAAAGGAAGAGCAACCACAGCCTTTTTAGAGACGGGTTCAGCATTCCAGGAACAGTCCGTGCCGTGCATAACCACAATAATAGCAGCGGCCTTGGCAGAACGGCAAGCCGCTTCAAGAGAAGCATCATATAAGTATTTAGAAGCGTTTATAAACTGATCCACCAGAAGCTAGTTGTCCTGTAGAGCTGTCTCATCAGAAAGACCAGCCTTGAGCTGTTTGGCCCAGGCAATGCAAGCCTTACTAACTCAGGACGAAGGAAGAGGGGCGCAAGGCAGAGCAAGCCGCAGAAAAAGCACCCTTAGTGAGAGAGTCCAACCTCCTATCAGAGAGATCACTGAGAGAGGCAGAGTTAGCTAGAGGCAAAATGGTGGCCCTGGAGAGCCTGGCAATAACAGAATCAATAGGAGGAGGCTCGGTCCATTTGGAAACGCATTGCTCAGGAAAGAGAAAAAGAACATCTGACCTCCTGGTAGAAGACAGGGGACGGTACGGATGAAGCCACTGTTCCTTCAGTATATGATCAAACGCCCTATGATTAGGCTAAACCAAAGGTGGACGGCGGCTATTGTGGAAGGGTATTATCTGAAGGGTATCCCGTACCGCACAGACAAGCTCCTGTGTAGCGGCTGCGACCAATGTGCCTCACTGAAGCTCAGGTTTGGGGTCAGAGGCATCCCCAGAAGAAACGGAGTAAGCAGGAGGAGAACTAGATCCACCTGTCCTGGAGGAGTAGTGTACAGAACCTCTATCTGGAGAATTCCCAGGAGAGGGAGAAGAAGACCGTAACCTACAGGAGGACCTCCTAGTCCACTTGCGAGGACACCCCTGGGACTAGAACTGGGATGACCCCTGAGAGCTGCAAAAGCAGCCGCTGAATGTTATTATTATTTATTTATATACCACCATTAATTCCATGATGCTTTACATTTGGGGGTTACATACAATACACAGAATATACAGGTAGATATAATACTAACAATGACTGGCACAGTGGGGTAGAGGGCCCTGCCCGCGAGGGCTTACAGTCTATGAGGGAAGGGGGGAGAGACAGAAGGAGAGGGGGAGACTGTACAGATGGGGGTGCGGTGATAGTGTTATTGGGGGGTGTAGGCCTTCCTGAATAGGGGAGTCTTCAGGGCCTTCTTGTAATTGTGGGGTTCAGTCTTATGTGTCTTGGTAAGGAGTTCCAGAGTATGGGGGATGCACGAGAGAAATCTTGGAGACGGTTGTGTGAGGAGCGGATGAGTGCAGAGCGGAGCAGGAGGTCATTGGAGGATCTGAGGTTACGTGTGGGTAGGTAGCGGGAGATTAGGTCAGAGATATATGGAGGGGACAGGTTGTGGATGAGGTCAGAGATATATGGATGGGACAGGTGAGGATGAGGTCAGAGATATATGGAAGGGACAGGTTGTGGATGGCTTTGTGTGTTAGCGTTAGTAGCTTGAACTCAATTCGCTGGGCTATAGGTAGCCAGTGCTAGGGACTGGCAGAGGGGAGCAGCCGATGAAGATCGGGGGGTGAGGTGTGCCGCAATCTGCGGCAGGCAGCCAGGCCAAAGACACCGAAATAGACTAATTAATTCTGTCCAAGTTACCCATGGCCTGGGACAGAGAGACCGCCCAATCAAAGGAGGGAGAAGGACCAGGAGGCTCCTAAGCGGGCTGTGAGAAGCTACAGAGCGAAAAGATGGGCACAGACTGTCCGCAAGTAAACTTTTGCTTGCAGCTGGAGCCGTACAAAATGTGACAACGGGGGGGATGCCGTGACATGGGGACTCTCTTCATGAGAGGACATGGCGATAGGAAAAGGAAAAAGAATCCCCAAGGGGTAACCTACGACACTGCTGGAAGGAAGACCGTCACCAACTGCTGCGGGCAAGTTGCACAAAAAGATCCCAGGAGCAGAAACTGCAAGGAAGAGTAGAGCAGCCTCAGACCAGGAAATACAATTTAAATAGAGCCCTGTCCTACAAGATTCCTGTGCAGAACAGGGGGAGGGAACCATCCAGGACCGACGCCCAGTCAATGGGAGCACAGGGCGGCGTCCAAGGCTCAGGAAAGCCCAAGGATGAGGTGGGGCCTAGTGCGGCCTACACGCCAGCGAAGCGGTGGCCTCAGTTAGAAGCCACGGCCACCATGTGGTTCCAGACGCCGACATCGCGAACTGGAAACCAGAAGAACTGGGCCCAGAAAGAGGAGGGGAAAGGGCAGAAACACCCTCCCCCAGGAAGATGTTGCCAAAAATGCCAGGAAGGAGTCAGCAGAAGCCCCAGGACTGAGAGCAGAAAGCCATCCCCCCCTTGTGGACCACCACCCATGAAAGGGTAAGCTGCAGACCTAGGGGGAAGAGTGGGAGAGCCCAGCAGAACATTGACCACATAGGAAGAAGGGGGAAGAGGAAGCAGAAATACTCACCCATGTCCACCTTCACATATTTACCTATCTGGTGTCTTCAGGCGCTGCAAGGTCACCCCATCAGTGATACCTTGCACATAGTAGTGGGGTAACCGCAATCTCTAGCCACTGATGTGGCAAGTTAAGGATGGGGACTGCCTGATTTCTACGACACTGTGGTAAAGGGTTGCAGTAGGAGATGAGGGTTAGTGTGAGCGTAGGGTCCCAACCCTGCGTTATCAACAATAATGGAACGTCACACAGTAGAATGTGCCATAAATTCTCAGTGTTTTATTCAATATCCAAGTAGAGATAGAGTACTACTCTAACTCTACTTGGATATTGAATAAAACACTGAGAATTTATGGCACATTCTACGACACTGTGAGAGGGTATAGACTGTGTAGGTGGAGTCAACAGCCTTCGTTTTCCTAGAGTGCGCCTCCTAGTGGCCGGGTCTATACCCAAGGTGCTGTGTCCCCCAGTGAAATATGAGAGAAAAAGAAAGTTAAAATAAAAACGATGCAAGACAAAAAGATGTGTTGCAGGCTGTGTCTGCCTATGGACACTAGGTTAAAACTCACTATCGCAATGTCTGCGGAAAGGGTATAATCCAATTACAAGCTAGATTTCCCCAGTCAATGGACCTGATTTTACCCATGAAACGACTTTGAGGAACAGTGGGAACGCCTTTGCATAGTCCAGGAGCAACAATAACCATAGCCTCCCCTTTCCGCTATATCCACCCCCACCCCCACATCTGCTATATTCATCCCCCCCCCTTCTCCATCCGCTGTACTTACAGCCTCCCTACTGTCCACATTTCTACTCAAAACCATGTCATTTATAATATTATGCACTCCTGTGTATGTGAGGGAGTGGTAGCTCCCAGAGACACCCAGAAATCACTCAAAACACTGCTAAAGGTATATGAGTGCACTTATTAACCCATTATTAGCACTAGCAGATCTTTTTTTTTTTTTTTTTAAAGATTTTTTTTTTGCCCGGAAAACCACTTTAACTTACTGATCTGTAATAATACAATTCTCCTCTTACCCGGTGACGTTAGGGGCCATTGACCCTCCATCATGACCTCCTTGTACCGATCCTCGTGTCCTTCTAAATATTCCCACTCCTCCATGGAGAAATAGACAGCGATATCCTGACACCTTATAGGAACCTGACAACACAATGATACAGTCATCACCTCGAGCCCTCCAGTGCTGTTACTGGAGAATTTCCCAGCATTCCCAGCAGTGTCACCTCTCCAGTCAGCAGCTCAGTGATCTTGTTGGTGAGTTTTAGGATCTTCTGCTCATGTATCAGGGAGAGAGGGGGAGGGGCTGTGATGGGGCCCCGGCTCCTGCTCCCTCCTCCTCCTGGCTCTGAGATGGGGCCCCGACTCCTGCTCCCTCCTCCTCCTGGCTCTGTAATGGCATCATGGCTACTGCTGCATTTTCTTGACCGCTGGAGATGGTTGATAGGAGTCACACAATCACCCAATGTCTTCTTCACCATTGTGTAATCCTGTGTATGAGAAAGTCACTTAGGGAAATGAATCCATTTTTCCTTTCTCTGTGGAAAATGGGAGTATGTGACACTGTCGTCTTAAGGTGGTCGTGCACTATTGATGACGCGAGTAGCCATCTAATCTGCCCAGCTATTAACCACAGTGGGAGGAGAAAGTCTGTATGGAATAGATCATGGGCAGGTCTGAAATCTAGTTTTTTGTAGGTTTTTGCTGTCCGCTTGAAAAATTGGACATCTTTGTGAACGGACACTTAAGGACACCCACGGACAGTAAAAGAATGCACCCGATGTTCATTTAAATCAATGCAAAATGTAACGGACACAGCTAGTGTCCGATGCTAATGTCCGCACAAGATATTGCACAGACATTAGCATCGGACACCGACGGTAGTGTGAACGCTTCCTTATATATGTTACATGAGAGAAGAACAAAGGAAAGGGAAAGGGAGGACACAATGGAAACCTTTATGTTATATGAGAAAGAAAGTTTACCTCTCCGCTTAGCAGGTAGATGATTTCCCAGGTCAAGTCTAATATTCTTCTGGTGATCACTTTCCAGTCCTTGTCCATTCTTGTAGGATCCTTCAGTAAAAGAAGTGCTTAGAGACAAAACATAAGAAAATGGAATGAACCTAGAACTTCACCCGCCATTAAAGGGGTCTCCCATGAATATAATCAGATCTAGATTTGTAGATAATCAAAAGTTAAACATTTTTGCAAATATAAGTAATTAAAAAGTTTTTCTCCAACTTTCTTAGTGGTGACGGTCTGTTATCTTGATCAGTTGCCATGGATACGACCAGTCTAGGACTTGTCAGGAACCCAGCCATGATTTTCTTATTGTAGCTGGGGTATTACGCAGGGACACTACATGTATCAGAAGATATTCCGGCCACAATAAAGAAACCATGGCTGATTTTCTGACCTTAGAAAGGTCCAGCATTAATGGTCGTATCCACTGGCAACCGATCAAGACAACAAACCTGTCACCACAAGATATTTAGAGAAAATCTTTAAAACTCCGCAAAATGTTTAATTACTTATATTTGAAAAAATGTTTATCTTTTAATTATCTACAAATTAAAAAATAAAAAAACAACTATGTACATGGGAATACCCCTTTAAGATAACCCCCCCCCCCAAAAAAAAAAAAAAAAAAAAAAAAACAACAACAAAAAAAAAACAGACTCAAACTTGTTTTCTCCGGAACACGATTATTTGTGACTGATAGAGCCTAGCTTACTGAACTTGGAGAGAAAGGGGTTCTTGACTTCCCATCTTTATCTCTCCTACTGTGCAGTTATTAAATCTCAGACATTGAGGAGGTCACTCACCCTGTATCTGATCCAGAGAGACGCTTTTCTACACCCAGAAACCTCACCATCACAGCACCAAGTGCAGTCTATACCTTTGTCTCATATTTAGGTTACATCCAAAGTAAGCAGGAAACAGAAAATCCTGTTTTTTAGGATTTAGAAATAAGGATGGGTCAGATGCCATTCTCACTAGTATTATCCCGGCCATAGAGAATAACAAAGTTCGTGTTACTGGCAATAAATGATCTGGAGGATAATAATATTGAGAGGTCGCGCACAGGGAACAATTACAGGAACTTCCATGTACAGTGTAAATAGGGAATTGAGGGTTTGATTTTTACAGGATACACTGTGCATGCTGCAAATGTGTAGAGTTTCTGTTATGTTTTAGACCTTTCCAAAAATTCAAAACTTTGAAAGATAGAAGAAATTCATTTAGCTGCCAGTGGAGATCTGACGGTTATGGGCCTGCTCTGCTACTGAACGGATGAACGTGCCATATTTAAAGAGGATCTTTCATCAGTTGGGGCACAGGCAGTTCTATATACCGCTAGAAAGCCGACAGTGAGCTGAATTCAGCGCAATGTCGGCTTTCACGATCTGTGCCCCAGGTGAAGAGCTATTGGTGCCGGTACTGTAGCTCTTCACCATCAGAAGGGCGTTCCTGACAGTCAGTCTGGAACGTCCTTCTTCACAGCAGCGCCTATAGCGCTGCACTGTGAGACCGGGCAGGAACGCTCCCTCCTCTCCTGATAGTACTCGTCGATAGACGAGTACGGGGGGAGTTGTTCCTCCCCGGTCTCACAGTCCAGCACTATAGGCGCTGCTGTGAAGACAGTCAGTCAGAAACGCCCTTCTGACGGTGAAGAGCTAAGGTACGGGCACCGATAGCACTTCACTTGGGGCACAGATCTTCAAAGCAATATATAAAACCGCATGTGGCCGAACTGATGAAAGGTCCTCTTTAATGTGACCACAACCAGTGCGCAGCACGTACAAGTTCTAATGCAGCCACAAGTCTCATGTCTATTAATAGAAAAAGTCTGCAATAAGCTCTACATTCACCTTGACTCCACCTGGCATTGGCCACAGATGAAACCATCTCCTCCTGGGTATTGCCTATTAACCCTGTGAGCAAGTCATCACTCTGAAGTTCTCCAAGGTCAAGTATCATCTGCAGAAAACCCTTTTCCGCTTTTAGAAAGTTACCTTCTTCACCCCTTCTGCTTTGGTTCCCTTATTTTCCCATCTGAGGAATATTTGTTTCCTCTAGAATATTTTCATCAGTGGGATTGGCTAAGCCACATTGATTCCTTCACGTCACATGTCCAAATGCAGAAGGCGAAGGGGCTGACAACCTGCGGATAGTTAACCCTTTGGATTCCGCCCATTGCTTGAGCTCACTTTCTGGCTGTAGTAATGGTCGCAGTTTCCCCAGCACTTTATTATCAGGGAATAAGTGGAATCAGATTGTTCATAGGACCAAACCATGTCACCCTAACACCCCTACATCCTAACAAGGCATAACCCTAAGGGCTACTTCACACGGGGGCGCATTTTGGCACCGAGAGTGACAGGAGGGAGCTGCGTCACTCTTGGGTCAAAACCCGCCTGCCACAACTATCGCCGCTAACTCAAAAAATCGAACGCTAGCGTTTCCCATAGGGCTCCATTGTATGGAGGCGGATTTTGAGGCGAAATCCGTGGTCAAAATCCGCTCCATTGGCGTGTGAACTAACCCTAACACCCCATGACCCTAAAAACCACCAGAAACCAGGATTTCAACTCACCTTTTACCGGGAAGTCACAAGCTATGTTTTATCATATATGTCCAGCTGCGGACATCGTCTGAGAGCAGCCACTGATATAGCCTGTGATGATGGCTGATAACAGAGAGAACAAGACAACAGCAGTGACTACCAAACAGGACCTGCTCTGTATCTGCTACAGTGCGAGAGATGAAGGACCTGGGATGATGTGATCACCACGTGACGAGTACATGAGGGGCGGAGCTCAGGAGAGGAGAAGGATGAGAGGACCTGTGATGATGTCACCATCATGTGACCAGTACATGGGGAGGAGAAGGGAGAAGGACCTGTGATGATGTCACCATCATGTGACCAGTACATGGGGAGGAGAGGAGAAGGATGAGAGGACCTGTGATGATGTCACCATCATGTGACCAGTACATGGGGAGGAGAGGAGAAGGATGAGACGACCTGTGATGATGTCACCATCATGTGACCAGTACATGGGGAGGAGAGGAGAAGGATGAGAGGACCTGTGATGATGTCACCATCATGTGACCAGTACATGGGGAGGAGAGGAGAAGGATGAGAGGACCTGTGATGATGTCACCATCATGTGACCAGTACATGGGGAGGAGAGGAGAAGGGAGAAGGAGCTGTGATGATGTCACCATCATGTGACCAGTACATGGGGAGGAGAGGAGAAGGATGAGACGACCTGTGATGATGTCACCATCATGTGACCAGTACATGGGGAGGAGAGGAGAAGGATGAGAGGACCTGTGATGATGTCACCATCATGTGACCAGTACATGGGGAGGAGAGGAGAAGGATGAGAGGACCTGTGATGATGTCACCATCATGTGACCAGTACATGGGGAGGAGAGGAGAAGGGAGAAGGAGCTGTGATGATGTCACCATCATGTGACCAGTACATGGGGAGGAGAGGAGAAGGATGAGACGACCTGTGATGATGTCACCATCATGTGACCAGTACATGGGGAGGAGAGGAGAAGGATGAGAGGACCTGTGATGATGTCACCATCATGTGACCAGTACATGGGGAGGAGAGGAGAAGGGAGAAGGAGCTGTGATGATGTCACCATCATGTGACCAGTACATGGGGAGGAGAGGAGAAGGATGAGAGGACCTGTGATGATGTCACCATCATGTGACCAGTACATGGGGAGGAGAGGAGAAGGATGAGAGGACCTGTGATGATGTCACCATCATGTGACCAGTACATGGGGAGGAGAGGAGACGGATGAAGGAGCTGTGATGATGTCACCATCATGTGACCAGTACATGGGGAGGAGAGGAGAAGGATGAGAGGACCTGTGATGATGTCACCATCATGTGACCAGTACATGGGGAGGAGAGGAGAAGGATGAGAGGACCTGTGATGATGTCACCATCATGTGACCAGTACATGGGGAGGAGAGGAGACGGATGAAGGAGCTGTGATGATGTCACCATCATGTGACCAGTACATGGGGAGGAGAGGAGACGGATGAAGGAGCTGTGATGATGTCATCATCATGTGACCAGTACATGGGGAGGAGAAGAGAAGGGAGAAGGACCTGTGATGATGTCACCATCATGTGACCAGTACATGGGGAGGAGAGGAGAAGGATGAGAGGACCTGTGATGATGTCACCATCATGTGACCAGTACATGGGGAGGAGAGGAGAAGGATGAGAGGACCTGTGATGATGTCACCATCATGTGACCAGTACATGGGGAGGAGAGGAGACGGATGAAGGAGCTGTGATGATGTCACCATCATGTGACCAGTACATGGGGAGGAGAGGAGAAGGATGAAGGAGCTGTGATGATGTCACCATCATGTGACCAGTACATGGGGAGGAGAGGAGAAGGATGAAGGAGCTGTGATGATGTCACCATCATGTGACCAGTACATGGGGAGGAGAGGAGAAGGATGAGAGGACCTGTGATGATGTCACCATCATGTGACCAGTACATGGGGAGGAGAGGAGAAGGATGAGAGGACCTGTGATGATGTCACCATCATGTGACCAGTACATGGGGAGGAGAGGAGACGGATGAAGGAGCTGTGATGATGTCACCATCATGTGACCAGTACATGGGGAGGAGAGGAGAAGGATGAAGGAGCTGTGATGATGTCACCATCATGTGACCAGTACATGGGGAGGAGAGGAGAAGGATGAAGGAGCTGTGATGATGTCACCATCATGTGACCAGTACATGGGGAGGAGAGGAGAAGGATGAGAGGACCTGTGATGATGTCACCATCATGTGACCAGTACATGGGGAGGAGAGGAGAAGGATGAGAGGACCTGTGATGATGTCACCATCATGTGACCAGTACATGGGGAGGAGAGGAGACGGATGAAGGAGCTGTGATGATGTCACCATCATGTGACCAGTACATGGGGAGGAGAGGAGAAGGATGAAGGAGCTGTGATGATGTCACCATCATGTGACCAGTACATGGGGAGGAGAGGAGAAGGATGAGAGGACCTGTGATGATGTCACCATCATGTGACCAGTACATGGGGAGGAGAGGAGAAGGATGAGAGGACCTGTGATGATGTCACCATCATGTGACCAGTACATGGGGAGGAGAGGAGATGGATGAGAGGACCTGTGATGATGTCACCATCATGTGACCAGTACATGGGGAGGAGAGGAGACGGATGAAGGAGCTGTGATGATGTCACCATCATGTGACCAGTACATGGGGAGGAGAGGAGAAGGATGAGAGGACCTGTGATGATGTCACCATCATGTGACCAGTACATGGGGAGGAGAGGAGAAGGATGAGACGACCTGTGATGATGTCACCATCATGTGACCAGTACATGGGGAGGAGAGGAGAAGGATGAGAGGACCTGTGATGATGTCACCATCATGTGACCAGTACATGGGGAGGAGAGAAGGATGAAGGACCTGTGATGATGTCACCATCATGTGACCAGTACATGGGGAGGAGAGGAGAAGGGAGAAGGACCTGTGATGATGTCACCATCATGTGACCAGTACATGGGGAGGAGAGGAGAAGGATGAGAGGACCTGTGATGATGTCACCATCATGTGACCAGTACATGGAGAGGAGACGGATGAAGGAGCTGTGATGATGTCACCATCATGTGACCAGTACATGGAGAGGAGAAGGATGAAGGAGCTGTGATGATGTCACCATCATGTGACCAGTACATGGGGAGGAGAGGAGACGGATGAAGGAGCTGTGATGATGTCACCATCATGTGACCAGTACATGGGGAGGAGAGGAGACGGATGAAGGAGCTGTGATGATGTCACCATCATGTGACCAGTACATGGGGAGGAGAGGAGAAGGATGAGAGGACCTGTGATGATGTCACCATCATGTGACCAGTACATGGGGAGGAGAGGAGACGGATGAAGGAGCTGTGATGATGTCACAGGGCAGACGCAGGCAGGCTTGAGGGTAATATAGACCCTAATAGAGATACCTGGGGGTGGGGGGCTTAATATGAACTAACAGCCTCTGCCTGTTGTGATGTTGTTATAAGTATGTTCTGTATGTTCTGTTCTGCTTACTTATTCTGCTTTGTCTGCCTAGCAACAATGAGGTAGTAATGGAGGAGGAGCTGAGCTTAGGGGGAGGAGTTGTTAGACAGGGAGCCATGATGGAGCATGGAATAAAGTGTTCTGATCTACAAGAGTAACCATCTCATAGTGGACTTATTCCAGAAGACCTGCATCCTCACTACAACACTACACCTGTGACTTCGTGTGAGTGTTGTTGACGTCTGTGATCTGCCTATATTAAGTAAATTGCTGCCGTCATTGATCCGCCTGCTTCGGCAGTTCTCAAGCTGTCCTGCCACTGAACTTGTTCCTCACACCGTGCCTGTGATTGTTCCGGCATCTCAGCAGCTCGCTGGGACACAATGTAATGAGCTTGCTCAATCCTTCTGAGCTCCGCTTGAGAACTCTGTGACTTCAGGCTTCCTTCATAGCTTTCGCTGTTTTACAGTTTTGTGACAAATTAGATTTTCTTTTTCCTGACATGTTTAAAGTTAGCAAACTGCCAATGTAGATTAAAGGAGTTTTCCCATCCAGTGTGTCAGCACTGCCTGGAGCAGATCACATAATATGTAGGTGCTTGTACACAGTGGACTCAGTCACTAAATAACCACAGTCACCTCTGATCCCCTCACCTACCATAGTACAAATCCAAATCAAACAGGCTTTATTGGCACTTCCGAATAGATATTTGGCATTGCCAAAGCTAGTAAAGTGTGGGGGGGGGAGTGGCGGGTATTGGGGGGGGGGTTTGGTTTGGGGTATAACAGTCCGTGGAGTCTCATCTTCCTCTTAGTTGGTGACCGCTATATGGTGGGGTGGGGTGGGTGATTTGGGGTATAACAGTCCATGGGGTCTCATTTTCCTCTTGTTTGGTGACAGCTGGACACGTATTGGGAAGCGATCTCCACAGTGGCCTCTTCTTCTCCCAGTAGGATGTAGAGTTTCCTCTTCTCCCAGTCTGGGATGTGGGCAGAGAGTCTTTGGTAGTAGACGGCCCTCACAGCTGAGTATTTGGTGCAGTGTAGCAGGAAGTGGGTCTCTTCTTCTAGGGCCCCCTGGTCACAGTGCTGGCACAGTCTCTTCTCCCGTGGCTTGTACGTCTGCCTGTATCGCCCCGTCTCTATCTCCAGGTTGTGGGCGCTCAGTCTGTACCGGCTCAGGGTCTGTCTGTGCTTGGGGTGGCGTATTCTCTCCAGGTAGGTGGCCATGGTGTAGTCTCTTCGTAGGGATTGGTACACGGTGAGTTTCTTGGAGTTATTTATTGCGCTTCTCCATTCCTCGATGTACCGCTCTTTGTCTCTCTCAATGACTCCTTTTATTTGAGCCTTGTTCAGGGCATGTTGGGGGTGTTGGCTTGGCAGATGGCTGATGCTTGGTTGGGGGGTGCCTGGTTTGCTCAGGGCTCTGTGGCTCAGCCAGGCTTGGTGGTGGTAAGAGCTAGGCTGCTGCCCTGTATGTGTGTCCAGAATGATAGCGCCCTCTTCTGTATGGTGAGCCATAGGGGGAGTCTGCCTAGCTCTGCCCTGCAGGCCATGTTGGAGGTGCTGCGATGGACATGGAGGAGGTACTTGCAGAACTCCAGGTGGAAGTTCTCTGTTGGGCTGGAATCCCATTTTGGCTGGTCTGGGTAGGTGGCTGGAGCCCAAACCTCACTGCCATAGAGAAGGATCGGAGCGATGACTGCGTCAAATATCTTCAGCCAGACCCTCACCGGTGGTTTGAGGTGGTCCAGTTGTCTTCTGATGGCGTAGAAGGTTCTGCAGGCTTTTGCTTTCAGGGTTTCTATTGCTGCTTTGAAGCTTCCTGATTGGCTGAGCTCCAGCCCCAGGTAGGTGTAGCTGTTGGTTTTCTCCAGTGTGGAGCTGTTCAGTGTGAATTGTGGGGTGGAGGCTTTGTTGTGGCCCTTCTTCTGACTTTGGTCTTCTTCTGGTTGATGGGGCCCATGGGGTGCTGAATTTTTCCAGCACTGACAGGCTTTCTTGGAGGTCTTTCTCGGTGGGGGCCAGGAGTAGGAGGTCGTCGACATATAGCAGGAACTTCACCTCCCGGTCGTTCCGGGTGAGGCCTGGGGTTGGTGAGGCTTCCAGGGCTGTAGCCAGTTCATTGATATAGATGTTGAAGAGGGTTGGGCTCAGGCTACTGCCTTTTCTGACCCCTCGGGCCTGTTGGAAGTATGCTGTCCTTTTCCCATTCACCTTCACACTGCACTGGTTTCCGGTGTAGGAGCTCTTGATAACGTTGTACGTTCTTCCTCCTATTCCACTCTCTAGGAGTTTTAGGAGTGGGCCTGGGTGCCATACTGAGTCGAACGCCTTCTTAAAGTCTACGAAGCAGGCGAATATCTTGCCTCTTCTGGTGTTGTGGACGTGCGTCTTGATGAGGCTGTGCAGGGTGTAGATATGGTCTGTGGTGCGGTGGTTTGGCATGAACCCTGCTTGGCTCTTGCTGAGGACCCCGTGTTGTGTGAGGAAGGTGAGGATTCTGTTATTGATGATGCTGTTGAACAGTTTCGCCAGCGTGCTGCTGACACAGATCCCTCTGTAGTTGTTGGGGTCATATTGGTCTCCATTGTTGTGGATGGGGGTTATGAGGCCTTTGTTCCAGTCTTGGGGGAAGTGTCCAACATTGAGCACGAGGGTGAACAGCTTTGCCAGTGCCGCATGTAATGCTGGAGGGCTGTATTTGATCATCTCCTACCCTCATCATGGGTGATTTTAACATCCCTATTGACACCCCTCACTCCCCAGCTGCCTCACAGTTTCTCTCATTTGTCGGTATGTCCTCCTCTTGAATTCACCATCTAACTGCGGTCCTGCAACCGTCCTGCTTCATGCACTACAACCCCCAGCATTCTCATCCTGCTACTATTGTGTTTTTAATTTGTCGGTATGTTGTAACCACTCTGTAGTAATTACAATAGCCTTGATTTCTTTGTCTCCATACCCTGACCCCCCGTATTGTGGCCTGAATCTATGTCCATTTATCCACACCCTCAATTCACACCTGATAGTCATCTTACAAACCTTCAGTTGTATAAATGTAAGCCCCCTAGGTCATTGCATCTGAAGTGTGGAATTGAAGTGTACAGACTAGAATTAGGCCAGAATCGGACCAGAAGGGAACAGAAGGTAACAATCACCAACTACTGCAAACTGCTCACTTGCCTAACAGAAATGCTTCTCACCTTAATCACTGTTGTTCTCCCAATCCTTGTAAAAACAACTTTTCCACCCCAAACCAGCCTTGTCAGTAAAGAAATCCTCATCTCTCCCTCTCTCCTACCCCACCATATAACTTTCTCTGTGCAGGTCCTCACAAACCTGCAGGCTTTCCGCCCCAGACAAATACAACGCCCCCACAGCCTCTCCTACCTACACCTGCTGTCCCTCTCCCTGCTCCTCCTTACTTCTGGTGACATATCTCCTAATCCTGGCCCTCCTCAGCAACTCCCCACTGTTGGCCTTTTCCCCACACCTGGCATTAGCGCATGGAACCCCCAAAATCTCAAACCAATCTCACTCACTCCTACCTCTCTCCCTGTCCTCTCTGCTGCACTATGGAATGTCCGCTGCATATGTAATATACTTGCCTACATCCACGACCTTTTCAGTCTCAATAAATTTACATTTCTCGGTCTCATAGAAACATGGCTGACCCCCCTCAGACACAGTCTCCCCCGCCGCCCTCTCCTATGGAGGCTTGCAATTCTCACATTCTACTGTGGCCCAACAATAAACCTGGTGGAGGTGTAGGCGTCCTCCTGTCAGACAAGTGCTCATTTGCCCCTATCCAGGCGCTACCTGCCCTCACCCTCCCCTCCTTTGAAGTGCACTCTGTTCGTATTGTCGGGGGAAATCATAATACCCCAAAGATATGCTGTCTGTAAAGGAAAATTAATTAACAGGCCAAGATCGGCTGCCGCCATCTTTAGCCCGGAGAATCAACAGAGACACATGGTGGTCGTGTATCAAAATGGATTCTGATTTATTGTTACAGAAAGTTAGCATTTATACAAAAAAAAAAGCAGGTTGGACTTTGACCCGATTGGTTATACATAAGCTGTGGCACATGACTATTGGATAAGTTCTGCATCTCATTATTATACTCCAACCTGGGATGACCTTTCTCATGACATACAGAAGAATTTACAATATTTATGTGTAAACCAACATCTTACACTAATTCTAGATGTATATATCACAGCACGAGAGATAATGATCACATGCTATCTGTCCAGTCCGGTTTGTGGCTAAGGGTCAACTGGTTATAGAACCTGTTATGAGATTCTCACCACAAACAGATAAGGAGTTACAACCCAACCATCAACATTCCACACACCTTATCCCCTAAAGGGGTCTCTTAAACTCTAAACAGACATCCTTATGAAGCTTATATAAGAAAAAGCTTACAAAATGGCTGACAGAATACAAGATGGAAGATGTGATCCTAACAATTCCCCCATTTTGAGATAATTGGATACAGGAATTCATATTTAGGTACTTCAGTGACTTAACGTCTACTGCTGGACCTTTCCAGATTCCCCTCATATGTTCCTGTATTCCAAATTAATCTCAATCATAGTTCTGGCCTGTTATTTTCAGTCTGCTTTGTATTTTTCAAACACTATGTATCATTACTTCCTGTTGTGTTATGAAAACAGCTATATATAACATGACTGAGGCTAATATGGGGCTATGAGTACATATCCTACAGTCTGACACATTCAAATCTTCATTCAAGATCATATGATGTTTAAAGAAAAAAAACTTATTGTCCCACTCATTGTCAAATGTTCTATGCAGGCTTATCGCCAGAATAATCTATAACAGTAACATCAGGAGAATCTTCATCGCTGTTTGTGTAGAGACTTCTTTGCAATGTGAAGCATGGATACAGTTACTCTGTCCTTCAAGTTTCATAGAAGTATTAGTAGTTAGCAGCACTTGGGGCGAATCATCAAATCTTGGTTCAAGAGGATTTCTCACGTGTCATCAATCTCTTGGTTCAAATGAATAGGTCCCGTCCACTAACTTAAAATCTGAGAGGGAGGAGAAAACTCAAAACTATACATTAGTCAGATGTTTTTGCCAAGACATCACATAGTCAGTCAGTACACCATAATACAACTCTAACCTAGGGGCTGACCCAAAGAAAGTTTGATATGGGTTAAAACCAATTCTTCTGTCAGGAGGGTACCTTACAGAAAATACAAATACAAGTGACACACTACATCTTCAGTATCTGCAGCCCGCTTGTGATGGCTTTCTTCACCAGATATGCCTCAGGCCATCCTGAAGAGAAATAACTATACACACAAGCACGTACTTATACCGTCTCACCTTTAGTAGTTACTAAAGTTATAGTTATAGCATATAGTTATCCTGCAATCTCTGGAACAGGTACAAGGGCTCTGGGCATGGCTAAAAAAAAACACTTTTCACTTTTTGGCCTACTTTGCACTTAACACATGTCATGCAGGCTCACATATATCTGTCAGTAGTGATACTAAATCCTGCAGCCGCCCATCCTCCGCTCACCAGGTCACACATGGCTACTACTAAACAGTGCACTTAGAAATGAGCTGCTTATGCCATCAGTGGGGACAAATGCTATCAGTAAAAATACTCTCTTACCACCGGAGATCAGGACTTGTACATCCTCTTTCAGTCCTGGACCATTTTTGGTGCTTCAGTGTTGTAAAACCTGAAAAGAGAGCTAAAAGGGGTTTTTGGGCCTAGTATAGTGACCAATTATCAATAAAGCATATCCCCTAGGCCTCTGCAGCTGGGTTAATGGCAGTGTCTGCCCACAAGTTACCTCTACTTCCTTTCATATCAGCCTTGGTGTGTGCCTTCACTTCTGACTATACCCACCTGTGTGGGGGCAGCAGCAGGGTCCATCACTATCTGAACAGCCTGGAAATCCTTTTAGGCTTCACATTAACCCTACAGAAAGCTCTCGCTCTCCAGATTGGACCATAGTCCCACTATATCAAACACCTACCCTCAGGCCTTGTACCCTGTCTCAGTGATGGCTTCTAGTTCAGCTTCATGAGCTGAGACCCATACAGTTCTATAATGGTTCTACTTGTGCTTGGTTTTACCCTTGGTTTACCTCATATTCAGTGACCATGACATATCTGGTGCAGAATCCACCATCATTCCTAAATCGAGAATCATCTAAAATGAAAGAACTCTTATCAGAGTTAACAATAGATTCATCATTTACATAACCAAATTAGCAAAAATAAAATTAATTTTAAGTTATCTGACTTTTTCCTCCCCTGAAACTATCGTTAACAGGTTTAGATGGGACTTGTAGTGCAGCACAGAATGCAAAGCTTACATTAGAAGACATAAATAAGACACACTGCAGTCTGAGATTGTTATCTTTGTTTCCACTGCAAGCAACCCTTGTGTCTTATCATGGAAGCAGCTGAGCTGGCTTTTCCCAAACTTGTTATACCTGTAGTACTACATATCCCAGCAGCTTGTTTAGACAATCCCAAATAAATTCAGTTCTCTAAAACTTCTAATTATTCCAGAATTACAAACTAATTCATTAATTAGATAAAACTTTTTCACAAAATAATTCCCGATTGTTAACATTCATAGATTTATAGTATAAACCCATAACCAATAAACATTGAGTACATAGCACATGTACAAGGTATATCAAGTACATCTCATATTCACCAGAAGACATATACTGTATATATATTCAACGATGGAAAGGAACTCATATCTACTTATCACCACCCTCTGTGGGGCTATCAATATCTTCATCTGCTCCCTGTGGAGACTGAAAATGTAACAATACAGACATAGGCAAACAGAGCATGTACATGTAACACATATGGGCCCATTTACTTCATACATACATGCAACCTTCACACTGGAGCTCCAGACAACACACATCCATTAAGTCATAAAGAACTTGTCAAGTTTTCATATATTTTGTACAGTGATATCATCTTATTCTTTTTTTCCTACAAGTAATCACAGGGTTAGTTATAATTCCTGCACAGCTCAATATTGAAGAAAAATAAACAAAACATGTGATTTAGATGCCTTCGTCTTCTCCTCAATGTGTATATCACTGGAAAATAAACATAATGATGATTATCTAAAATTTATTACATTAATCCAATTCTAAAGACATTAAATATGATTTAAACAGCCAATACTGATACCAACATTACATATTAATATTTCTGTGCAGTCTTCGAATATTTCCATGGCAGACCCCACTCATCTAGTTGCTACAGATGCTCAGAAACTCTTACACTATATCTGAGATTTGCCTTGAGGGCTGACTGCAAGACTTTTTGACACTTTACTTTACAAGATTCCAATCAAAGTTTTTACCACTGTAACACATCACAATAATCTTACACAAAGTCAAATACTGGTTAGAAACAGCTTACACTATACAGTTCACTTATTATTAAACCATATATTCCTAATTCTCCATACATTATACCAATGATGTTACATTGTATCACTCATAGCTGAAATCTTAGCTACCTGCAGTGTCTCCCCTCCCCCCTTCTGTTGAATCCTAGCAAAACCTGTCTCCTGTATACCTCTGCTGTGGATATACAGAGGACAATAGGAGGTGGGGGGGGGGGGGAGCCTGACATTCATTGTGAATTATCCTGACCTCCATTAGAGACACACAGGAGCTTCTGATCTTTTTCTGCCATTTTTCCTTGCATAAATGCTTCAACAATCATGGTGTTTTTCAAAGCATTATAGACCTGATTTCACCCAGAATCTACTACCTTGGTGAGTAGTCTGCCACAATATACTTCAGCGGACTCTCCCTATATCTTTATCTAGTTACCACTCATATATAGTGCTAACATCACAATGCAGACCACATTTAATCCTTTAGCTGGACTGTGAGTGGGGGCTCACTATACATTCCCTTACACTAAGGAAAATATACAAACACTGAATACCTTATTTCTGTAACCATTCCTTACTTAATGTTTATCCAACTATCCAACATCTTATCAGCAGTTTCTCACCTCCATTTCTAACTGCTCTTTCCTTAAACTATCTTTTGGGTTGATTTCCATACCGGCTGACTCTGCACTCCCCCCATTCTGTTCTTCAATTAGAGCACATATCCCTTTGTAACTTATGCTCCTGTATCTGTCCTGCATGCTCTAATCTCCATTGGTTCCCAAAATTTACTATCAAACAATCCTGTTCTTAGGAACCCCTGCTCTCTTAAGGATTTTTATTTATTCTTTTTTTTTTTTTTTTTTTCTCGGGCGGCAACTTTTTCTCTCTCTCTCTATTAGTTCATATGGGGTGTACCCTTTCTCAGAGGGTCCCTTCCCCATACTAGCTGATGGCCAGTCAGCTGTGAGCTCCCACCCCTCTAGGGCAATTAAGACAATAGAGGGTCACTCATGACTACTCGAGGGTCATACATATTTCTCCCCAGGGTCACACAGATCGCTCTGGGGGTCATACTGACCTCTCTTAGTGGGATCTCCCAAACAGTCACTCTGTTTTCACTGAACTAATCTCTAATGTACAAGTTTCCGGTATCTGTGCTCAAGGCAAAACCTATTCCGAACACCCCTGAATCTTTACACGTACTTGCGCAGATTCTACTCAGTCCTTAGTGCTTAAACAAGGACTTTTCAATCACTCAGTATTACGAATGGAGACTGACTCTCCCTTCTATGCCTCCCTATACACTTTATAACAGATGTATCAATCAAATCACAGCATGGACAGTATACAAAGAATGAGGTATAACATTTCCCACCCCCTTTACAGACAATATATATTCTTTTAGGTTCTTTGCAAAAAGCTTGAGCTATCTATATAAGGTACATATGTGTTTACCTCACACTCGGACAGGAAAACAAAAGTCCTTAGAAACACAGATCGGATTGGTAAGAAAAAAAGTTCTTACCTGCAGCGCTGACTTTTGTTGGATCTGTGGTCCCAGGAACTTCTGTAATCACTGGTTGTCCGGGGGATCAGTAAACCGTCTCCTTATTTCTCAAGCCGCACGTTGGAAGCGCCAATTTCTGTCGGGGGAAATCATAATACCCCAGAGATATGCTGTCTGTAAAGGAAAATTAATTAACAGGCCAAGATCGGCTGCCGCCATCTTTAGCCCGGAGAATCAACAGAGACACATGGTGGTCGTGTATCAAAATGGATTCTGATTTATTGTTACAGAAAGTTAGCATTTATACAAAAAAAAAGCAGGTTGGACTTTGACCCGATTGGTTATACATAAGCTGTGGCACATGACTATTGGATAAGTTCTGCATCTCATTATTATACTCCAACCTGGGATGACCTTTCTCATGACATACAGAAGAATTTACAATATTTATGTGTAAACCAACATCTTACACTAATTCTAGATGTATATATCACAGCACGAGAGATAATGATCACATGCTATCTGTCCAGTCCGGTTTGTGGCTAAGGGTCAACTGGTTATAGAACCTGTTATGAGATTCTCACCACAAACAGATAAGGAGTTACAACCCAACCATCAACATTCCACACACCTTATCCCCTAAAGGGGTCTCTTAAACTCTAAACAGACATCCTTATGAAGCTTATATAAGAAAAAGCTTACAAAATGGCTGACAGAATACAAGATGGAAGATGTGATCCTAACAGTATCTACTCACCCTCCAACTGGCCGTGATATATCGACCGCCGGGACCTACCGCTGCCTTTATTGACCACTTCACCACCTGGCTCACACACTTCCTATCCACCGACACCCCCACCTGCATCATGGGTGATTTCAACATCCCCATTAACACAGACCACCCCCCTGCTTCCAGCCTCCTGTCCCTCACCGCCTCCTTTGGTCTCTCCCAATGGTCCTCCTCGGCCACCCACATAAAGAGGCACACGTTAGACCTCATATTCACCCGCCTCTGCTCCATACGCAGCCTCTCTAACTCTCCATCCATGCTCTCTGACCACAACCTGCTGACATTCTCTGCCCTCTCCAATAGACACCCCAACCTCTAAACCAACACGTCCTCGCAGGAACCTCAACCGCCTTGACACCAGCACGCTCTCAGACTCTCTCCTACCACTCGCTGATATATCCTCACTCCAGGACACAGATGCCACTGCTGCCTTCTACAATACCACCATTACCTCAGCCCTTGATTCTGTGGCCCCCTACACAAACACCAGAGCCCGACCGATCAATAGACAACCCTGGCACACCGACCTGACTAAAAAAACTGAGACATGCCTCGTAGGTTGCAGAACGCCTCTGGAAGAAAAGCCACTCCAAGGAAGACTTCCTCAGTTACAAAGAGGCAGTTCTCACATTTAAGAACACATTCGCCTCCGCAAAGCAGGTCTACTTCACCACACTCATATCTGCACTCTCTCGCAACCCCAAACAGCTATTCTCCACCTTCAACTCCCTCCTCCGTCCTCCTGTCCCCCCTCCGACATCACTTATCTCAGCTGACTACTTTGCCTCTTACTTCAAAACTAAAATTGACACCATCAGAGACAGTCTCACCCTACACCCCTGACAACCCTTCTACCCAACTACTTGCTGCTCCTCATCCCTGACCTGTTTCCCCACCATTACTGATGAAAAACTCTCCTCCCTAATCTCCAAATCCCACCTCACCTCCTTCAGGCTTGACCCGATCCAGTCACATATCATCCCCAAGCTCACTGAAGTCATTACTCTGGGCCTATCTCATCTCTTCAACCTAGCCAATGGATCCTTCCCCTCCCTTCAAACATGCCACTGTCACTCCTATACTTAAGAAACCATCCCTCGACCCGTCCTCTCCAGCAAACTATTGTCCATCTCACTGCTCCCGTTCGCCTCAGAACTGCTTGAGCAACACGTCCACTCCGAACTCTCCTCCTATCTCTCGTCCAACCTGCTCTTTGACAGACTTAAGTCAGGCTTCAGACCCCGGCACCCCACTGAAACTGCCCTAACAAAAGTCACCAATGACCTTCTAACCGCCAAAGCCAAGCACCATTACTCTGTCCTCCTCCTCCTTGACCTCTCCTCTGCCTTTGACACAGTTGACCACTCTCTCCTGTTAGAAATTTTCTCATCCCTTGGCATCTCAGACCTGGCCCTTTCCTGGATCTCCTCATACCTCACCGACCGCACATTCAGCGTCTCCCACTCACACACCACCTCCTCACCACGCCCTCTCTCCGTAGGTGTCCCCGAAGGCTCCGTCCTAGGACCCCTCCTGTTCTCCATCTACACCCTTGGCCTGGGCCAACTCAGAATCTCATGGTTTCCAGTACCATTGCTATGCCGATGACACCCAAATATACATCTCTGGACCAGACATTACCTCCCTGCTGGCCAGAGTTCCAGATTGCTTAGTGGCCGTAGCCTCCTTCCTCTCTGCCCACTTTCTCAAACTGAACATGGAGAAAACGGAGTTCATCATTTTCACCCCACCTCGTATGGCCCCTCCACCTGACCCATCTATCAAAGTTAACGGAACCCCACTTTCCCCAGTCCCACAGGCACAATGCCTTAGAGTTACCCTGGACTCCGACCTATCCTTCAAGTCACACGATCAAACCCTCAACACCTCCTGCCGCCTACAGCTCAAGAACATCCATCGAATCTGCTCTTTCCTCACCCCTGAAACTACCAAGATGCTCGTCCAGGCCCTCATAATCTCCCACTTAGACTACTACTACATGGACTCCCAGTAAACACCCTCGCCCCCCTCCAGTCCACCTTAAACTGCGCTGCCCGCTTAATTCGCCTCTCCCCCCGATCTTCATCAGCTGCTCCCCTCTGCCAGTCCCTCCACTGACTACCTATAACCCAGCGAATTGAGTTCAAGCTATTAACGTTAACATTCAAAGCGATCCACAACCTGGCTCCTCCATATATCTCTGAACTAATCTCCCGCTACCTGCCCACACGTAGCCTCAGATCCTCCAATGACCTCCTACTCCGCTCTTCTCTCATCCGCTCCTCACACAACCGGCTCCAAGATTTCTCCCGTGCATCCCCCATACTCTGGAACTCCTTACCAAGACACATAAGACTGATCCCCACAATCACAGGATTCAAGAAGGCCCTGAAGACTCCCCTATTCAGGAAGGCCTACAACCTCTAATAACACTATCACCACACCACCATCTGTACAGTCTCCCCCTCTCCTTCTGTCTCTACCCCCTTCCCCCATAGATTGTAAGCCCTCGCAGGCAGGGCACTCTACCTCACCGTGCCAGTCGTTCACTGTTAGTATTATATCTACCTGTATATTTGTGTATTGTATGTAAAGCACCATAGAATTAATGGTGCTATATAAATAAACAATAATAATAATAATTAACCACTTCTCTTGGTCTTTCACAATGTTCTTCTTCCGCCACACATGTAGATGGCAACACGATTGATCTTGTCTTCCATCGACTCCTCACAGTTTCTAAATTTACTATCTCTTCTCTGCCGCTCTCTGATCATAACCTTCTATCTCTCACCATCAGTGCTCTCTCCCCTTCACAAGATACACCTACCCATCACACATATAGGAATTTGCGTGCTATCGACACTTAGCACCTCTCAGATACTCTACAGTCCTCTCTGTCCCCCATCTCCTCAATCTCCTGTCCCAATCTGGCCACCAGTCACTATAATAAAACCCTTAAAAACGCATTGGATGAGGTGGCTCCCCCCTCCACTCTGTTAGGGGCACAAGACCCCTAGAGCTTATGTTGTTGTAGTTTCAAATTAAATAACAGGCCTGAATAGGCTACACCCATCCTTTGGCCTGGAGAATCACAAAGACACAGATGGTGGTGTATCAAAATGAATTCTGCTTTATTGTTACAGAGAGGTAGTATTTATACAGACAAAAGCAGGTTGGACTTATAACATAACATACCAGGATTGGATGTGGAGTGGTAGCCTCTAGCCATTGGCTAAAACCTACTGTAATCTCCATCTTATTATTACATTCCAACAGGAAGCTACCCCCTCCCCCCCCCCCCAGTCACTGTATATGTGTATCTCAAGGCTCCGAAGATAATTAGAGATCAAAAGGCTTGGTGCCACTTCTTGGAGCTAACATTCAATGGACTATAGACATCCTGTGTATACACACTCTACATTGACACAAAGGTGCGGCCCTGAAGAGGACCAGCTAGATAAGCTATTTTTTACACAGCCCATGACCAGAGTGTCTTTCTCCCTGTGAGATAAGGAAAATGTTCGTTCTTGTACCATGTCAGCCAGTGGGTTAGAAAAAAACAAAAAACTTGATAGTCTTCAGTAGTTGATACCTTTTTAATGGCTAACTCATAATGATGACAAATTACTGACGTTTCGGAACGCTTCGGCTCCTTTATCAAAGTAAATTTAAAACATTTCTGAAGGATGTATATATATATATATATATATATATATATATATATATATATATATATATACAGAGAAGGCACAAAGGGTGTTAGAATTCCAGGAGGAATATATAACCTTCCATGAACAGTTCAACCAGTTCCATCCCACCATCAACCTGACGCTCAATCACTCCTTCTCGGAAATAAACTTCCTGGATGCAGTCATCAAGATACAGGATAACAAAATTGAGACACCGCTGTATCGGAAGCCGATTGACCGACCAACCTACCTAGGATAGGATAGCTTTCATCCCAAACACATAAAGAACTCTATTGTATACAGCCAGGCCATCAGATACCATCTCATATGCTCTAACCCTACAGATAGAGACGAACACCTTGGAGGCCTCAAAAACACATTCTTGAGGCAGGGTTACCATCCAAGAACAATTGACAACCAAATCACCAGAGCCACCAGGATACCAAGATCAGAGTTATTAAGATACAATACCAAACAGGAAAACACTCGGGTGCCCCTGGTCGTCACATATAACCCCCACCTGGAGACGCTGAGAGGAATCACACGCAAATTACATCCACTACAACAAAAAGACCACCGTGTAATATCCATATCTCCAGACCCCCCTCTCCTGTGCTACAGACAGCCACCAAACCTCAGGAATATGGTTGTCAGTAGCTCACTGTCACCTCCAACTAACAAAGGAACATTCCCATGCGGTCAGCAACGTTGCAAAACCTGCCCTCACATACTGACCACTGACAGGACAAAGATACCGAACTCGAACAAGGAATATAGAATCCCAGGTACGTTCACATGCGGCACACCCAATGTAGTGTATTTAATAATATGCATCAAATGTTCCACTGATAACCTGTATGTTGGAGAGACCGGACAGCAACTTAGAATGCGTATGAATTCACATCGCCATACAATTAGAGAAAAAAGAATGGACCTTCCCGTATCAAAGCATTTCTGCAATGAAGATCACAATATCACTGATCACATGAAAATTTTAGTTTTGAGAGGGAATTTCAGATCAAAGAGAGAACGATGCATTCATGAATGTAAATTTATGACCCTGCTTCAAACGCTGGAGTGTGGATTGAATGTATCACAGGGTTTCCTGTCTCTTTACAGAAACGTGTGAACTGATAAGGACCTGGAAGTGTTTACATTGTCTCTACCAATTACTAACAACCCCCCCCCCTCCTCCTGGAATTCTAACATCCTTTGTGCCTTCTCTGTATATATATATACAGTCCTATGAAAAAGTTTGGGCACCCCTATTAATCTTAATCATTTTTAGTTCTAAATATTTTGGTGTTTATAACAGCCATTTCAGTTTGATATATCTAATAACTGATGGACACAGTAATATTTCAGGATTGAAATGAGGTTTATTGTACTAACAGAAAATATGCAATATGCATTAAACCAAAATTTGACCGGTGCAAAAGTATGGGCACCTCAACAGAAAAGTGACATTAATATTTAGTAGATCCTCCTTTTGCAAAGATAACAGCCTCTAGTCGCTTCCTGTAGCTTTTAATCAGTTCCTGGATCCTGGATAAAGGTATTTTGGACAAACAATTCAAGTTCAGTTAAGTTAGATGGTCGCCGAGCATGGACAGCCCGCTTCAAATCATCCCACAGATGTTCAATGATATTCAGGTCTGGGGACTGGGATGGCCATTCCAGAACATTGTAATTGTTCCTCTGCATGAATGCCTGAGGATTTGGAGCGGTGTTTTGGATCATTGTCTTGCTGAAATATCCATCCCCGGCGTAACTTCAACTTCGTCACTGATTCTTGAACATTATTCTCAAGAATCTGCTGATACTGAGTGGAATCCATGCGACTCTCAACTTTAACAAGATTCCCGATGCCGGCATTGGCTACACAGCCCCAAAGCATGATGGAACCTCCACCAAATTTTACAGTGGGTAGCATGTGTTTTTCTTGGAATGCTGTTTCTTTTTGGACGCCATGCATAACGCCTTTTTTTTATAACCAAACAACTCAATTTTTGTTTCCAAAATGAAGCTGCCTTGTCCAAATGTGCTTTTTCATACCTCAGGCAACTCTATTTGTGGCGTACGTGCAGAAACGGCTTCTTTCTCATCACTCTCCCATACAGCTTCTCCTTGTGCAAAGTGCGCTGTATAGTTGACCGATGCACAGTGACACCATCTGCAGCAAGATGATGCTTCAGCTCTTTGGAGGTGTCTGTGGATTGTCCTTGACTGTTCTCACCATTCTTCTTCTCTGCCTTTCTGATATTTTTCTTGGCCTGCCACTTCTGGGCTTAACAAGAACTGTCCCTGTGGTCTTCCATTTCCTTACTATGTTCCTCACAGTGGAAACTGACAGGTTAAATCTCTGAGACAACTTTTTGTATCCTTCCCCTGAACAACTATGTTGAACAATCTTTGTTTTCAGATCATTTGAGAGTTGTTTTGAGTAGCCCATGATGCCACTCTTCAGAGGAGATTCAAATAGGAGATCAACTTGCAATTGGCCACCTTAAATACCTTTTCTTATGATTGGATACATCTGGCTATGTAGTTCAAAGCTCACTGAGGTTACAAAACCAATTTTGTGCTTCAGTAAGTCAGTAAAAAGTAGTTAGGGGAATTCAAATCAATAAAATGATAAGGGTGCCCATACTTTTGCACCGGTCAAATTTTGGTTTAATGCATATTGCACATTTTCTGTTAGTACAATAAACCTCATTTCAATCCTGAAATATTACTGTGTCCATCAGTTATTAGATATATCAAACTGAAATGGCTGTTGCAAACACCAAAATATTTAGAACAAAAAATGATTAAGATTAATAGGGGTGCCCAAACTTTTTCATAGGACTGTATATATATATATATATATATATATATATATATATATATATGCATCCTTCAGAAATGTTTTAAATTTAGTTTGATAAAGGGGCCGAAGCGTTCCGAAACGTCAGTAATTTGTCATCATTATGAGTTAGCCATTATAAAGGTATCAACTACTGAAGACTATCAAGTTTTTTTGTTTTTTTCCCTGTGAGATAGTATCAAAACCAGTCTGGCAAGTTCCAAACTGCTCATCTCTGGAAGAGAGAAATGGACAGCTAGAATAATCTCGGCCCATAATTTTTCATATATAATTTTCCAAAGATATTGTTGGCCCCCCACAACTCATAAAGTCCCACATAGGAGGCAGCAACCTTGGCACACGCCACAGACACAATTTCTTCAGCGGTGCTCTAGGTGTGCCGAACATCTCTGGAGAAAATCACGTTCACCTGCAGATTTCCTCCACTTCAAATTTATGCTTAAAACATATAGTTCTAAACTTCACCGCAACCAAACAAGACTATTTCACTGCCCTCATCTCTTCTCTCTCCAGCAACCCTAAAAGGCTTTTTGATACTTTTCACTCCTTACTCACACCCAAGGTGCAGACGCCATTCACAGACCTTAGTGCCGATGACCTGGCCACGTATTTCCATGAGAAAATTGATAAGATCCGTCAGGAAATAACTGCCCAAGCCCCAGGTAGCATTGATTCTCACACCCACCATAGTACTGATCCCCTCAGCTACCATAGTACTGATCCCCTCACCAACCGCACTTCAGACTGTCCATTCTCATCTTTTGAACCTGTTACAGAAGAGGAAGTCTCCCAGCTACTTTCTTCATCTGACCCTACAACCTGCAGTAGTGACCCCTTCCCCTCACACCTTCCCCAATCTCTGTTGCCTGCTGTCACTACTTACCTTACTAAAATATTTACCCTCTCTCTCTCTTCTGGAATCTTCCCATCCTCCTTCAAGCATGCTGTTATAACCCCGCTATTGATAAAACCCTCCCTGGACCCTTCCTGTGCTGCTAACTACCGACCCGTCTCTAACCTCCCCTTCATCTCTAAACTCTTGGAATGCCTGGTCTATTCTCGTTTAATCCGCTATCTCTCTGCTAACTCTCTGCTTGACCCCTTACAATCTGGTTCCCTGTCGTCCGTACCAGCGGCACAATGTGGGGTATTTCTGCCCCTGTGTGCTGGTAGGACAGGCGGATATTTAATTAGCCAATCAAATGCGTGGCAGGCCCTATAAGAGGGCACAAGAACCTCCCCTCTGCGTGTTTTTTTCTGTCCTGTGTGGACAGAGGACAGGTGGGAGGACTTGTGTCCTCTTAGAGAAGCTCAGCAGGATCACTCACCTCCTGAGCGGTTGTTTTCTTCTTGTCACCTTCTGTGCCCTGCGGGGAGAAGGTGCTTGTTAGCCATGTGTGGTTACCCCCCTCTATCCCCCCTCTCCTCCGCTTCCTCGCTCCTTGTGACTTACCTGACATTTTGGTGAGAGTCCGGGGACTCCGCATGCCGCCTCTGGTGGCCACGCGGACTGCCGGCGGGTGGAACCACACTGTTGTGTATCCTGTTCCCCGCCGGCCGCTGTAAGCGCGCACTTCCGGTCTTGCCGGAAGTATCATGGCGCCATGGCAACGGCCTGGCGCCGGCGGCCGCTCACTCGGGCCTTATTAAAGGCCGGAAAAGACGGGGAGATGTGGGGGTAAGTGCCCGGGTTAAGGGCCTCTTGATGGGGGGGAATGTATATCTTTGCAGACCCCTGATTACAGGAGTAGTTGTCTGGGCAGGTTGCCTCACCTGCTTTGATTGTGGCTCCGCCCACTTCCAGCCGGCCAGAATTAAGAGGCTGGCTGGCCTGGTGTCAGAGACCTTCCTGCAGTATCTGCTGAAGGCATGCAATTGTGGTGTTCACTGATCTTGAACTCTTTGCCAGTTTGCAAACTTTATTGGGATCCGTCACCTCGCTGTCCGGTCTACAGGACCTGGTAAGATCTACCCTTTTTTTTAAAGCTGGTATGATGTCAGGGTGACAGTGTTGCATGGTCTATTATCTCTCTCTGTAGGATATGTCATCCTCTACTACCCCTCCTGGGGATGGTAGGAGGAAAACCTCTTCCAAGAGGAAACATCTTTCCTGCTTCGATTGCGACACACCGCTCCCTGATGGTAGGTAGCGGCTTGAAAGGTTGTGCCCTGCGGGGTACTACTGGTCCTATAACTTGCCTATTTTCAGGCTATGAGTGGGCCCGTTGTCGCGGGTGCAGAGGTCCTCCACCTGTGGAGCCCTCTCCCAGAGATATAATGGCCTGGGTCAAGGAGATGGTGAGTTTGGGCATCGCTTGGGTAAATAGTTTTTCCCTTGCTTGTACTCTCCTTTTTGTTTTGCAGGATGATTCCCTCAAAGGGATCCATTGCACCTTGTCTCAGCTCACCAAGAGACCATGCTCTGAGCACCGTTCCTCGTCTCTCCCCCCCTTGGAACACCTGCGGGGGGCAGAGGATGATTCCTCCGAGGACGACTCAGTCATTTCCAGCAGACCTGCGTTCCATTATGAACAAACGGGCAGGCTGCTGAAGTCCATCCGGTTTACAGTGGGCCGAGATGTTGACGGGGAAGCCTCCACGTCTGCCTCTGGGGGACATATTGCCTTCCATGCGGACGGCACGCTGACCGACCTTATGGCGCAGCAGTGGAAACAGCCAGAGAAAGGACATTCGCTTTCCAGAATCTTCAAGAGTTTGTTTCCTGTTAACACTACCCAGTGGGATTCCTGGGGGCCTCCCCCGAAGGTGGATTTGGCCGTAGCAAAGCTGTCCCGCAGAACCCTGGTGCCCTTGGAAGATGGTTCAAATCTTCAGGACCCTCTGGATCGTAGGGCGGACTCCGTTCTGAAGAAGGTCTACTCAGCTTCCTCCGTGCAAGCCTCTGTGGCCATAGCCTCCTCTACGGTTGGTGACTTTTTGCGCAACTGCTTAGCCGCCTTGGAGCGGGATATAGACTCGGGCGTAGACAGAGATGAGATTCTGGCCTCTATGAAAAGAGTTCATAGGGCTGCAGATTATTTGGCGGAATCCTCCCGCCATCAATTAAAAATCTCCGCCAAATCTATGGCGTTGTCTACTGCGGCCCGTAGACCCCTTTGGCTAAAGCCTTGGCGGGCAGATTTTGCGTCTAAAGCAGCTCTCTGTGCTCTCCCCTTTGAGCCGGGAAGGGTGTTTGGCCAAAGCTTAGACGCCATTATGGAGGGATTAGCTGAAGGTAGGAGAAGGTCCCTACCTCAAGCATCCAGGGGCAGACGTGCTCCCTCTAGAGGCAGAGGTTCTTCCTCTAATTATAGACGCCCTTCCCAACAATGGCGTTCTAGATATCGCCCTAGGGGAGCTGGTCGTGGCGCTTCCAAGGAGGACACCAAGAGGAAGCCTGAGTTTTGACGTGGGGCAGCTCCCTTTGCCCCCCTTCCTGTGGGAGGACGTCTTTCCTCCTTTTCCAGAGCATGGTTCACCCATATCCAAGACCCATGGGTGTTGAAGATCATACAGCATGGGTATCACATCGACTTTCATCTTCCACCTCCAGATCGGTTCGTTTCCACCCAAACTCTTCCACCTTCTCAGCAGGCCAGTCTAGAAGCCTCGGTTGCCGACTATGTTACCAAGGGCGCCCTGGAGAAGGTACCAGCCTCAGACCACGGTCTGGGAGTCTACTCCCCGTCTTTCTGGTCCCCAAGGTCACCGGGGGCTGGAGGATGATAATAGATCTGAGGTACCTCAATCGGTTTATCAGGAAGAGGTCATTTCGAATGGAAACCGTGGATTCCGTGGCTGTGTTTCTTCGGCCAGGAGAGGTGATGGTTACCCTCGATTTGAAGGACGCCTATCTACATGTCCCCATTGCTCATTTCCACAGGAAGTTCCTCAGGATTGCCGTCGCTATGGCCGGCCACAGGGAGCACTATCAATTCACAGCTCTGCCATTCGGCATCACATCCGCCCCACTGGTATTCACCAAGGTGATCGCTCCGGTCGCTGCGACCCTCAGACTTCAGGGTCTTTTCATCGTCCCTTATCTAGACGACTGGCTACTGAAAGCTCAGTCTCCTGCTGCCCTCCTCCAGCAGCTCAACCTTGCCATCAACTTCCTACAGGAGTTAGGATTATCAATTGGGAGAAGTCCGAAATCGTTCCATCCACCCGAAGAAAATTCCTCGGATTTATAGTGGATTCAGAAGCGATGCAGATCTTCCTCTCCAGTCCAAGGAAGGAAAGAATCCAAGCCAGTGCACAATTCCTATTGCGCACTCGGCAGGTAACCATCTGGACCGCCATGAGAGTCCTGGGCCTGATGGCATCCTCGGCCAGGGCGGTCCCTTGGGCTTTATGGCATTTGCGTCCCCTGCAGATGGAAGTGTTGAGAACCTGGAACAGGTCTCCACGGGGATTGCACAAGAAGATCTGCCTTTCTCCCGCTACCCGTCTTTCCCTCAGATGGTGGATACACCTGAAAGACGGAAGGTCCACGGTCCCAACAGTGTGGACCCTGTTGACAACAGATGCATCCCAGTGGGGATGGAGAGCCCATTGTCAAGACAAAACTGTACAAGGACGATGGAGATGTCCGGAGCTGGGGTCATCCAATCTCAAGGGACTCAGAGCAGTGTACCTGGCCCTAGTACACTTTGCCTCAGAATTGAAAGGCAAGTCTGTCAAAATCCGGTCAGACAATACTACGGTGGTAGTCTATATAAACAAACAAGGGGGCACCAGGTCACCAACCTTGCTGAGAGAGACGAATCTCATATTTGCCTGGGCGGAGAAGAATCTGGTCCAGTTATCCGCTGTTCACATAAAGGGCTCCCTGAACATAGTAGCGGATCAGCTGAGTCGGGGTATTACCGTATCAGGAGAATGGTCTCTCAATCCAGACGTATTTCAACAGATCGTCCAGAGATGGGGTCTCCCGGAGGTCGATCTTATGGCTACCCGACTCAACGCCAAGGTGGGGACCTTCTGCTCTCTGTACCAGGAGGACAATCCCTTGGCGGTGGATGCCCTGTCCATCCCATGGAGGTTCAGGCTGTTTTACATATTCCCTCCAATTCCAATCATACCGAAGGTATTGATAAAAATAAGACAGGACCAAGCCTCGGGAATAGCCATAATCCCGTTCTGGCCAAAAAGGGCTTGGTTTGCTCAGCTCATACAAATGAGTCAGGGCATATATTGGAGGCTTCCCCCACTCCCAGACCTGGTAACCCAAGGAGAGCTGAGATGCCAGGATCTGAGGAGACTGAGGTAACATCTTTAATGCCTGGTGTCTGCAGCATCAAGTGGACTCCACCGATCCCCCTACGGAGGCGATCCTGGACTTCCTTCACGACAGACTAGACAGAGGTCTTGCTGCGGCCACACTCAAGGTACACGTAGCGGCCCTGTCCGCCTATCTGGGGAGGCGTTTGTCTCAGGATTCCTTAGTGAGCACCTTTATTAAAGGGGCAACTAGGCTGAGACCGGTGGTAAACACCCCTGTCCACCAATGGGACCTTATTCCGGTCCTGAACGCCCTATGTGGCCAGCCATTTGAACCTCTGGAAGAGGTCTCCTTCAAGTCACTAACCGGCAAAATGGCGCTGCTATTGGCAGTCACAACTGCCAAACGCGTTAGTGAACTACAAGCTTTGTCCGCTGAGGAGCCATATACCACCTTTTTCTCTGACCATGTACAGCTTAGGTTCCTCCCTGGGTTTCGTCCCAAGGTGCCATCTGCTGTAAACAGGAACCAACTGATTTCCCTTCCAGTATTTTTTCCGTTCCCTTCTTCTGCTGAAGAAGAAAGATGGCACAAGCTGGATGTGGTCAGATGCCTGCAGATCTACTTGCAGCACACTCGCCCCTTTAGGCGGACTGAAAACCTGTTGGTCAGCTACACGGGGAAAGACAAGGGCGCCAAAGCTACGCTGGTACGGACGACAGGGAACAAGTGATTATGAAGATAATCTTGTTTCCCTTAGTCCTAACAGCGGCACAAGATTTCCCACCCTGGGAATCATATCTTATGTATAAAACTGTATATAAATGTTATGGAGGTACTTTTGTATTTACACGCAGAGGGGAGGTTCTTGTGCCCTCTTATAGGGCCTGCCACGCATTTGATTGGCTAAATAAATATCCGCCTGTCCTACCAGCACACAGGGGCAGAAATACCCCACATTGTGCCGCTGTTAGGACTAAGGGAAACAAGATTATCTTCATAATCACTTGTTTCTGCGCTCTGCACTCTACTGAAACGGCTCTCACAAAAGTCTCCAATGATCTCCTAATGGCTAAATCCAATGGTGACTTCTCTCTTCTTATTCTTCTGGACCTCTCTGCAGCTTCTGACACTGTTGACCATCATCTCCTCCTCACTCTGCTCCGCTGTCGGCCTCATGGACACTGCGCTCTCCTGGTTCTCCTCTTATCTCTCAGACCTCACTTTCAGTCTATCATTTGCAGGCTCTGTTTCCTCCCCTCTTTCCCTTGCTGTTGGGGTTCCTCAGGGCTCGGTCCTGGGCCCCCTGCTCTTTTCTCTCTACACAGCCCCCATTGGACAAACCATCGCCAGATTTGGCTTCAGGTACCATCTTTATGCTGATGACACCCAATTATACACTACGTAGATGGGGCGCTGGTGTTACCCCAGCATCACTCATACCTATAATGGAAGCAGGAAGTCCTGAGAGGAAACTTCTGTGGAGTTTCTGCAAAAAGCCCTGCAGGAAAAACTGATGTGTTGGTGTCGGGGGTTTTCCCATAGCGCTTTTTTGCTGCGGGACGCTGTGTTAGGCCTTATCCTTATAGTGTGATGTACAGTATATTGAGATGTTAAAGAGGACCTCTCACCTCCTGGGGCACATGCGGTTTAATACACAGCTAGAAAGCTGATAGTGCGCACAATTCCGCGCACTATCAGCTTTTCCGTTCTGTGCCCCCGGTGAAGATCTATCAGTGCCAGTACCGTAACTCTTCACTGTCAGAAGGGCGTTTTGTTACTGTCAGTCAGGAACGCCCTTCCTCACTGTAGAGCCTATAGCACTGTACTGTCAGATTGGAGAGAAACGCCTCCCTCCCCTCCTGATAGTGCTCGTCCATAGATAAGTACTGGGGAGAGGTTCCTCACCGCTCAGCGTCATCACTAGACCGTAAGCAAAGCCCCCCCTCAGTACAGCGCAATAGACGCTACAGTGAGGAAGGGCGTTACTGACTGACTGCCCTTCTGACGGTGAAAAGCTACGGTACCGGCACCAATAGCTCTTCACTGGGGGCACAGAATGGGAAAGCCGACGGTGCTCTGAATTCAGGGCACCGTCTGCTTTCTAGCAGTGTATAAAACCACATGTGCCCCAAATGGTGAAAGGTCCTCTTTAAGGATTAGGCACAACAGCGAGATGCAGCTAAAAAACACTGTGGAAAAAAATAGCAGTGAACTCAATGTTTTTTCAGTGTTTTTGTCCCCAGCAGTTTTTGTGCCCAGCACCCCGTTGTCCCCGCCTGTGTCTGTTCGTTCTCATTTCTGGAAATCCTGCACCTAAATAGTCTCAGCGATCATATGAGGTGCAGGACTCCCAGCAAGGAGGTGCCGGCTCGAGACTATTTGGACACTGGCGGCGGACAACAGAGGACCGGGGACAGGTGAATGTGCTTTTTATTTATTTCTATTTTATTTTACACCTCTCTCCCAGCACATGGGTCGCTACAATTCCTGGACAAATCTTTAAAGGGTTTATCCATCTTTGTAATATTGATGGTCTGTCCTTAGGATAGGATCAATATTACATCTGTGATGATGCAACAGCCAGGACCTCTGCAGATCAGCTCTTCCAGGACTCCGCGGCTATAGGTAATGGTAACATTTCTAGGAGCCATGCTAATCACTTTCCATACAGTGTGTAGCAGTAGGTTTAGGTAGTGCGTTGTTACACATCGTATGGCAGGTGCAGGGCCGCCATCAGGAATTTTGGGGCCCCATACAGCCTAAGTGTCTGCCCCCCTCCATTTTAAAACTACTTTATTTTGCGACATACCAATTATGTATTTAAAATTTTCTCTACATCTTTAGGCAATGAGTCGATTCATGTCCCTCCATCTCTGCCCCCAGATTCATGTCCCCCATCTCTTCCCCCAGATTCATGTCCCTCCATCTCTGCCCCCAGATTCATTTCCCCCATCTCTGCCCCCAGATTCATGTCCCTCCATCTCTGCCCCCAGATTCATGTCCCCCATCTCTGCCCCCAGATTCATGTCCCCACATCTCTGCCCCCAGATTCATATCCCCACATCTCTGCCCCCAGATTCATGTCCCCACATCTCTGCCCCCAGATTCATGTCCCTCCATCTCTGCCCCCAGATTCATGTCCCTCCATCTCTGCCCCAGATTCATTTCTCCCATCTCTGCCCCCAGATTCATGTCCCCACATCTCTGCCCCCAGATTCATGTCCCTCCATCTCTGCCCCCAGATTCATGTCCTCTCCATCTCTGCCCCCAGATTCATGTCCCTCCATCTCTGCCCCCAGATTCATGTCCCTCCATCTCTGCCCCCAGATTCATTTCCCCCATCTCTGCCCCCAGATTCATGTCCCTCCATCTCTGCCCCCAGATTCATGTCCCCCATCTCTGCCCCCAGATTCATGTCCCCACATCTCTGCCCCCAGATTCATGTCCCTCCATCTCTGCCCCCAGATTCATGTCCCTCCATCTCTGTCCCAGATTCATTTCTCCCATTTCTGCCCCCAGATTCATGTCCCCACATCTCTGCCCCCAGATTCATGTCCCTCCATCTCTGCCCCCAGATTCATTTCCCCCATCTCTGCCCCCAGATTCATGTCCCTCCATCTCTGCCCCCAGATTCATGTCCCCCATCTCTGCCCCCAGATTCATGTCCCCACATCTCTGCCCCCAGTTTCATTTCCCCCATCTCTGCCCCCAGATTCATGTCCCTCCATCTCTGCCCCCAGATTCATTTCCCCCATCTCTGCCCCCAGATTCATGTCCCTCCATCTCTGCCCCCAGATTCATGTCCCTCCATCTCTGCCCCCAGATTCATGTCCCCACATCTCTGCCCCAGATTCATTTCCCCCATCTCTGCCCCCAGATTCATGTCCCTCCATCTCTGCCCCCAGATTCATGTCCCCACATCTCTGCCCCCAGATTCATGTCCCCACATCTCTGCCCCCAGATTCATGTCCCCCATCTCTGCCCCCAGATTCATGTCCCCACATCTCTGCCCCCAGATTCATGGCCCCCAGATTCATGTCCCTCCATCTCTGCCCCAGATTCATGTCCCCCATCTCTGCCCCCAGATTCATGTCCCCCATCTCTGCCCCCAGATTCATGTCCCCCATCTCTGCCCCCAGATTCATGTCCCCCATCTCTGCCCCCAGATTCATGTCACCTCCATCTCTGCCCCCAGTTTCATGTCCCCCTCGCTACATTGGCTGCCTATTCATTACAGAATAAAATATAACCTTCTCTCCCTCCTCCACAAGCCTCTCCATAATACCGCCCCTCCCTACCTTTCCTCCCTCATCTCTATCACACATCCCCCGCTCTCCGATCACTCAATGACCTAACACTTACATCCTCTATTATCAGAACCTCCCACTACGGATCCTATAAGACTTCTCCCGAGCTGCACCACTTCTCTGGAATGTTCTACCCCGGACAATCAGAGTAACTCCCAATTTCTACAGCTTCAAGTGCAAACTAAAAAAACATCAGACCGGCCCATCACATGTCCTAATGTAACCCTTCCCTATTGTAATTAGAACCCCTAAAACAAACCCTCCACTGTTCCCACATTACCCCACATGATATGATGCCATATCAGGCTAACTTTATATATGCAGGCCCCATCAGCACATACAGGAAACGACTGGTGACGGCTCCTACAGCTTTCTATATGTGTAATGACAGTCACCTCTATTACAGAAGTGTCTGACCCCTGTATAAGCAATGCCGCCCCTGCTACCTCCTATATCACCCCCTGCTACCTCTGATGCCGCCCCTGCTACCTCTTGTGTCACCCGCTCTACCTCATAGATTGTAAGCTCTTGTGAGCAGGGCCCTCAGTCCCAGTGTGTGAAGTGACTATTTCTCTGTAATATCTCTGTCTGTACTTGAACCCCACAAATTGTACAGCGCTGTGGAGTATGTTGGTGGTATAGACATAAAATGTATTGTTATTATATCACGTGTATTGTTTTAAGGGTTGTTCATAGATGCGGTGATATCAATATGTAAACAAAGAAAAACTAAAAACAATACATAAGTTATTTTATATAGGAAAAGACGCTTCATGGAATTTATTTATTTTTTGAATTCTATTCATTTTTTTCACATGAAGTTGTATACAGGTCAGCCCATGAGTTGTGGACAGGATCAACCAAGAACGTGGCTCCTACAGTCTGAGGTCACTGATCAGACAGATCGGTATATGACATCGGCTGGTTGGTAACAGAATAACCTGTAATAGTCCGTTAATTCAGAAGACAGCGCCATATTATTACAGTACTTGTCATTAGGGATTAATAGGAGACATCCTTAACTCTAAATCTCAGGTTCATCAGATGGAGGCCTAATACGCCAGGGGTTCTGACTGTCCTCTGAAATTGCAGCCCAATGTTGCCCTTTTAGAGGTGAAAGATATCTTTTAGCCTTGGCCTGTATCATAGATCTGACTGTAGGCAGATCTGGTAACTTGTGTCTGCCACCAGTCATTATTGCTTCATTGTACCATTGGTTTGTGGCCACTATACTTCTGCTTGTATTATAGGCCTTACCCATCATTATTGTTGCTTTAGGGTCTAAGAACTCCTTTTAATTGTAATAGAAAACCATATGTTAATGCAAAGAGAGCTACCTTCCAGAAGGTGGCGCTATACAAGTTCCTGTTTTCCATTGTCTATCTTTTCTAGGCTTCCTGAGTAAACAGGCCCTACAGCAGAGCTCCACATCTACTACACTTCTTTCCTCCACTCATTTCTAACTGACATAGCTACAGGCTGTGAGTTGCCAGATGGCGAACAAGAATTGATTTCTGGAGAAAACATTCTCCACATTCTGAGCATGAGTATGGCTTCTCTCCTGTGTGAATTCTCTGATGTCTCTCAAGATGACCTTTCAGCATGTAGCATTCCCCACATTCAGAACATGAATATGGCTTCTCTTCTGTGTGAGTTCTTAGATGATCCACAAGAGACTCTTTAAGCATAAAGCATTTGCCACAATCCAAACAAGAAAATGCATTTCCCCCTGTGTGATTTCTCTCATGTATGACAAGACAAGATTTGTGGCAATACCATTTCCCACATTCTGAGCATGAGTATGGCTTCTTCCCTGTGTGAACACTCTGATGTCTAATAAGATGTGACTTCTGGCTAAAACATTTCCCACATTCCGAACAAAAAAATGGCTTTTCCCCTGTTCCATTTTGCTGATGTCTCATAAAATAATGTTTCATCTTACAAATGTCACCACACTCGCCACATGAACATGATTTATCTCCGGTGTGGATTCTCTCATGTTCGAGGAGATGTGATTTCCTTGTGAAACATTTTCCACATTTTGTACATGAATATGGCTTCTCCCCTGTGTGACTTCTTAGATGCTGCATAAGACCTGATTTCTGAGTAAAACATTTCCCACAGTCTGGGCATGAAAATGGCGTATCTCCTGTGTGAATTCTCTGATGCTTACTAAGATCTGATTTCTGAGTAAAACATTTCCCACATTCAGGACATGAGAAGGGCTTCTCTCCTGTGTGACTTCCTTGGTGCCTCTCAAGATGATGTTTCAGTTTAAACCACTTTCCACATTCCAGACATAAAAATGGTTTATTTCCTGTGTGAGTTCTCTCATGTCCAACAAGGTTTGATTTTCTAGTGAAAGATTTTCCACAGTCTGAACATGAAAATGGTCTTTTATTGGTGTGAATTCTCTTGTGCATGGAGAGATTATATTTCTTTTTAAAATGTTTTCCACAATCACAACATGAAAACAGCTTTTCTCCTGTGTGAACCCTTAAATCTTCCAAAAGGTTTGATTTCTGACTAAAATGGCCCCCGCCTTCAAGATAGGAATATGACAACTCCCCAGTGTGACCTCTAACATGTTCCAGAAGAGAATCTTTTCGCATAAAGCATTTCCCACATTCCAAACATGAATATGGCTTCTCCCCTGTGTGAGTTCTCAGATGTTCAAAAAGGTTTGACTTATGACTAAAGCTTTTCCCACATTCAGAGCATAAATATGGCTTCTCTCCTGTGTGAATTCTTTGATGCCTGGCAAGACAGTCTTTACGCATAAAGCATTTTCCACATTCCAAACACAAAAATGGCTTTTCTCCTGTGTGAGTTCTCTGATGTCCAATAAGATGTGATTTCCTAGTAAAACATTTCACACATTCTGAACATGAAAATGGCTTCTCGCCTGTGTGAATTCTCTGATGTTCCTCAAGAGCTGATTTCCTAGTAAAAGATTTCTCACATTCTGAACATGAGAATGGCCTTTCATCTGTGTGAATTCTCTGGTGGATGGAGAGATTCGATTTCTTTTTAAACTGTTTCCCACATTCAGAACATGTTACACTTTTCCCCAATCCATGACCAGTTGTCTTTTCACTGATCTGTGGTTGGTTATCTTCTCCTTCAGAATAAGCAGAAGAACGGACATGTCCATGGGAGCCTCTTCTCCAGTCTTCTCCTAAAAAAGTAATTTTTAAAAATAATTGCTATCTTACAATTTATGCCTTAAACAATAAGCAATACATGTATACAACTACAGAACACCCAGAAGTGTTAAAGAGGACCTTTCACCATCTGGGGCACATGTGGTGTAATACACCGCTACAAAGCCGACAGTGCGCTCAATTCAGTGGACTATCTGCTTTCTCGTTCTGTGTCCCCGGTGAAGAGCTATCGGTGCCAGTACCGTAGACTTTCACCGTCAGAAGGGCGTTTCTGACTGTCACAAAGACCCTTCCTAACAGCAACATCGATAGCGCTGCACTGTGAGAGGGGACGTTGCTTACCACCCAACCATGACGCTGAGCAGTGAGGAACGCCGCCCAGTACTCGTCTATGGACGGGTACTATCAGGAGGAGGGTGGGGGGCGTTCCTCACCCCCTCTCGCAGTACAGCGCTATAGACGCTGCTGTGACTAAGGGCGTTCCTGTCTGACTGTCAGAAATGCCCTTCTGACAGTAAAGAGCTATGGTACCGCCACTGTTAGCTCTTCACGGAGGGCACAGAACGGGAAAGCCAATAGTGCCCTGAATTCAGCGCTCTGTCGAAATTCTAGCGGTGTATTAAACCACATGTGCCCTAGATGGTGAAAGATCCTCTAAGTAAAGGAGTGAGCCAATGACATGCAGCCAGCGATGGACCACAATACTGATATCAGTTACTTAACTAACTATAAGAATAGTCACATACAATGACCAAAGCTGAGCAACATTTAATGTCTGCATCCAGAAATCAAAAAGTTTGTCTCATCACAGACTTTCACGTTGGAGCTGCACCCAGAACCCCTGAAAGACAGTCCAATAAGGAGTCATTCCATTCCAACATATTCTTCCATTCTCCAAAATATCATGCTCAATTCATTAGCTATTTCTCTACTAATCTCCTACTTGGCCACTCTCAGCTCCAGTCTAGATACACACCATCCACAGCCTCCCCCATGTACAGTCTAGATACGCACCATCCACAGCCTCCCCCATGTCCAGTCTAGATACGCACCATCCACGGCCTCCCCCATGTCCAGTCTAGATACGCAACATGCACGGCCTCCCCCATGTCCAGTCTAGATACGCAACATGCACGGCCTCCCCCATGTCCAGTCTAGATACGCACCATCCAGTCTTCCCCAGGTCCAATCTAGATATATACCATCCACTGCCTCCCCCTTATCCAGTCTAGATACGCACCATCCACAGCCTCCCCCAGGATCAGTCTAGATACGCACCATGCACAGCCTCCCCCATGTCCAGTCTAGATACGCACCATGCACGGCCTCCCCCATGTCCAGTCTAGATACGCACCATGCACGGCCTCCCCCATGTCCAGTCTAGATACGCACCATCCAGTCTTCCCCAGGTCCAATCTAGATATATACCATCCACTGCCTCCCCCATATCCAGTCTAGATACGCACCATCCACAGCCTCCCCCAGGATCAGTCTAGATACGCACCATCCACAGCCTCCCCCATGTCCAGTCTAGATACGCAACATCCACAGCCTCCCCCATGTCCAGTCTAGATACACACCATCCACAGCCTCCCCCATGTACAGTCTAGATACGCACCATCCACGGCCTCCCCCATGTCCAGTCTAGATACGCAACATGCACGGCCTCCCCCATGTCCAGTCTAGATACGCACCATGCACGGCCTCCCCCATGTCCAGTCTAGATACGCACCATCCAGTCTTCCCCATGTCCAATCTAGATATATACCATCCACAGCCTCCCCCAGGATCAGTCTAGATACGCACCATGCACAGCCTACCCCATGTCCAGTCTACATACGCACCATGCACAGCCTCCCCCAAGATCAGTCTAGATACACACCATACAGAGCTTCCCCCATGTCCAGTCTAGATACGCACCATGCACAGCCTACCCCATGTCCAGTCTAGATACGCACCATGCACAGCCTCCCCTAGGATCAGTCTAGATATATACCATCCACAGACTCTACCAGGTCCAGTCTAGATACGCACCATGCACAGCCTCCCCTAGGATCAGTCTAGATATATACCATCCACAGACTCTACCAGGTCCAGTCTAGATACGCACCATGCACAGCCTCCCCTAGGATCAGTCTAGATATATACCATCCACAGACTCTACCAGGTCCAGTCTAGATACGCACCATGCACAGCCTCCCCCAGGATCAGTCTAGATATATACCATCCACAGACTCTACCAGGTCCAGTCTAGATACGCACCATGCACAGCCTCCCCTAGGATCAGTCTAGATATATACCATCCACAGACTCTACCAGGTCCAGTCTAGATACGCACCATGCACAGCCTCCCCCAGGATCAGTCTAGATATATACCATCCACAGACTCTACCAGGTCCAGTCTAGATACGCACCATGCACAGCCTTCCCCAAGATCAGTCTAGATACGCACCATGCACAGCCTCCCCCAGGATCAGTCTAGATATATACCATCCACAGACTCTACCAGGTCCAGTCTAGATACGCACCATGCACAGCCTCCCCCAGGATCAGTCTAGATACACACCATACAGAGCTTCCCCCATGTCCAGTCTAGATATGCACCATCCACAGCCAACCCCATGTCCAGTCTAGATATGCAACATCCACAGCCTCTACCAGGTCCATTCTAGATTATGCGCCATCCACAGCCTCTCCCTACTAGTGTCCTTCTAAATACTCCCACTCCTCCATGGAGAAATAGACAGCGACATCCTGACCCTACCACCAAAACAACTAGAAAAGGACCTAACCAGTACGTGGTGAACTCTTATAACTCCTAACGTCAGACTGTGCCTGTGCCCATATAAATGTCTCCTCTTACCCGGTGACGTTAGGGGCCACTGATCCTCCATCATCACCTCCTTGTGCTGATCCATGTGTCCTTCTAAATATTCCCACTCCTCCATGGAGAAATAGACGGCGACATCCTGACACCTTATAGGAACCTGACAAGACAATGATACAGTCATCACCCCTCCCCCTCCAGTGCTGTTACTGGAGAATTTCCCAGCATTCCCAGCAGTGTCACCTCTCCAGTCAGCAGCTCCAGCATCTTGTTGGTGAGTTCTAGAATCTTCTGCTCATGTATCAGGGAGAGAGGGGGAGGGGCTGTGATGGGGCCCCGGCTCCTGCTCCCTCCTCCTCCTGGCTCTGTGATGGGACCCCGGCTCCCTCCTCCTGACACACGGGATGTCACAGACTCACCAGACGACTTCTTCAGTACTGTGTACACCTGTGTATGGAGAGAGACACTACAGATCAGTACATAGTCTCTAAGACTCCTTCACCTCTTATAGTCAGAGATAAGGGGGGACGTCCTGTGAAGGTCTCACCTCTCCAGTTATAATATCCACGATCTCTAGGGTGAGATGTAACATCTCTGCAGCTATGTGGCTTCTGTCCTCCTCCATCCTTGGTGGGTCATTCTCCATCATGACCTCCTTGTACCGATCCTCGTGTCCTTCTAAATACTCACACTCCTCCATGGAGAAATAGACAGCGACATCCTGACACCTTATAGGAACCTGACAACACAATGATACAGTCATCACCCCGAGCCCTCCAGTGCTGTTACTGGAGAATTTCCCAGCATTCCCAGCAGTGTCACCTCTCCAGTCAGCAGCTCCAGCATCTTGTTGGTGAGTTCTAGAATCTTCTGCTCATGTATCAGGGAGAGAGGGGGAGGGGCTGTGATGAGGCCCCACCTCCTGCTCCCTCCTCCTCCTGGCTCTGTGATGGGGCCCCGGCTCCTGCTCCCTCCTCCTCCTGGCTCTGTGATGGGGCCCCGGCTCCTGCTCCCTCCTCCTGGCTCTGTGATGGGACCCTGGCTCCTGCTCCCTCCTCCTCCTGGCTCTGTGATGGGGCCCCGGTTCCTGCTCCCTCCTCCTCCTGGCTCTGTGATGGGGCCCCGGCTCCTGCTCCCTCCTCCTCCTGGCTCTGTGATGGGACCCCGGCTCCCTCCTCCTGACACACGGGATGTCACAGACTCACCAGACGACTTCTTCAGTACTGTGTACACCTGTGTATGGAGAGAGACACTACAGATCAGTACATAGTCTCTAAGACTCCTTCACCTCTTATAGTCAGAGATAAGGGGGGACGTCCTGTGAAGGTCTCACCTCTCCAGTTATAATATCCACGATCTCTAGGGTGAGGTGTAACATCTCTGCAGCTATGTGGCTTGTGTCCTCCTCCATCCTTGGTGGGTCATAGACCATTGTCTTTAGACTTTAGCAGTGGGAGTCCTGTACTTTGGGAACCTGAAGGAAAATAATGACTTGAAGTAAGGAGTCTCACATACATGGAACTACACAGGACTACTAATAGCATAAAAGGGAGGAAACTTTGTCTTATATATTCACCAGACTGCTGATAAGGAGAAAGGAAAAGAGAGGATAGAATGGAAATGTTCTCCAGCTCTGTCCTGGGGAGCCGCCTGGACCCAGTACAGGTGTGTGTGTGTGTGTGGGGGGGTGACAGAAGGAAACTCCCACCCCATGTATGTAATAGCACTGCGCAGTCCTGTCAGCGACCGACTGCTTCACCCCAATCCCGCCCGCGGTCAGGCTCTATAATCTACATCAGACCAAGCGGAGACACTCCGCACAGAGAACTACATGCTCCTGAAGTCTTCTTACTTTCTTTTCTTCCTTAGCTGCTATGGATTTTTAGTATCTTCCTCAGCTTATGTGTGTCCTGTAATATATTACTGTGTATTATCCTGTTCCTGTATTAGCTGCTAATGTAACACACTGAAATTTCCCTATGGTGGCAATATTATTATTTATTTATTATTTATTTATATAGCACCATTAATTCCAAGGTGCTGTACATTTGGGGGTTACATACAGTACACAGAATATACAGGTAGATATCATACTAACAGTGACCGACTGGCACAGTGGGGTAGAGGGCCCTGCCCGCGAGGGCTTACAGTCTATGAGGGAAGGGGGTAGAGACAGAAGGAGAGGGGGAGACTGTACAGATGGGGGTGCGGTGATAGTGTTATTGGGGGGTGTAGGCCTTCCTGAATAGGGGAGTCTTCAGCGCCTTCTTGAAGCCTGTGATTGTGGGGATCAGTCTTATGTGTCGTGGTAAGGAGTTCCAGAGTATGGGGGATGCACGGGAGAAGTCTTGGAGACGGTTGTGTGAGGAGCGGATGAGGGCAGAGCGGAGTAGGAGGTCATTGGAGGATCTGAGGTTATGTGTGGGCAGGTAGCGGGAGATGAGGTCAGAGATATACACTCACCGGCCACTTTATTAGGTACACCTGTCCAACTGTTCGTTAACACTTAATTTCTAATCAGCCAATCACATGGCGGCAACTCAGTGCATTTCGGCATGTAGACATGGTCAAGACAATCTCCTGCAGTTCAAACCGAGCATCAGTCTGGGGAAGAAAGGTGATTTGAGTGCATTTGAACGTGGCATGGTTGTTGGTGCCAGAAGGGCTGGTCTGAGTATTTCAGAAACTGCTGATCTACTGGGATTTTCACGCACAACCATCTCTAGGGTTTACAGAGAATGGTCCGAAAAAGAAAAAACATCCAGTGAGCGGCAGTTCTGTGGGGGGCGGAAATGCGTTGTTGATGCCAGAGGTCAGAGGAGAATGGCCAGACTGGTTGGCGCTGATAGAAAGGCAACAGTGACTCAAATAGCCACCCGTTACACCAAGGTAGCCAGAAGAGCATCTCTGAACGCCGCACAGTACGTCCAACTTTGAGGCTACAGATGGGCTACAGCAGCAGAAGACCACACCGGGTGCCACTCCTTTCAGCTAAGAACAGGAAACTGAGGCTACAATTTGCACAAGCTCATCGAAATTGGACAATTGAAGATTGGAAAAACGTTGCCTGGTCTGATGAGTCTCGATTTCTGCTGCGACATTCGGATGGTAGGGTCAGAATTTGGCGTCAACAACATGAAAGCATGGATCCATCCTGCCTTGTATCGGTAACGGTTCAGGCTGGTGGTGGTGGTGTCATGGTGTGGGGAATATTTTCTTGGCACTCTTTGGGCCCCTTGGTACCAATTGAGCATCGTTACAACGCCAAAGCCTACCTGAGTATTGTTGCTGACCATGTCCATCCCTTTATGACCACAATGTACCCAACATCTGATGGCTACTTTCAGCAGGATAATGCAATGCCATGTCATAAAGCTGGAATCATCTCAGACTGGTTTCTTGAACATGACAATGAGTTCACTGTACTCCAATGGCCTCCACAGTCACCAGATCTCAATCCAATAGAGGAGCATCTTTGGGATGTGGTGGAACGGGAGATTCGCATCATGGATGTGCAGCCGACAAATCTGCGACTGCAACTGTGTGATGCCGCCATCATGTCAATATGGAGCAAAATCTCTGAGGAATGCTTCCAGCACCTTGTTGTATCTATGCCACGAAGAATTGAGGCAGTTCTGAAGGCAAAAGGGGGTCCAACCCGTTACTAGCATGGCGTACCTAATAAAGTGGCCGGTGAGTGTATAGTCACTACCCTATAGTAATACTATGAGGAGCAGGTCCTTACGGAGTATACAGCAGTATATAGTCACTACCCTATAGTAATACTATGAGGAGCAGGTCCTTACAAAGTATACAGCAGTATATAGTCACTACCCTATAGTAATACTATAAGGAGCAGGTCCTTACAGAGTATACAGCAGTATATAGTCACTACCCTATAGTAATACTATAAGGAGCAGGTCCTTACAGAGTATACAGCAGTATATAGTCACTACCCTATAGTAATACTATGAGGAGCAGGTCCTTACGGAGTATACAGCAGTATATAGTCACTACCCTATAGTAATACTATGAGGAGCAGGTCCTTACGGAGTATACAGCAGTATATAGTCACTACCCTATAGTAATACTATGAGGAGCAGGTCCTTACAGAGTATACAGCAGTATATAGTCACTACCCTATAGTAATACTATGAGGAGCAGGTCCTTACGGAGTATACAGCAGTATATAGTCACTACCCTATAGTAATACTATGAGGAGCAGGTCCTTACAGAGTATACAGCAGTATATAGTCACTACCCTATAGTAATACTACGAGGAGCAGGTCCTTACGGAGTATACAGCAGTATATAGTCACTACCCTATAGTAATACTATGAGGAGCAGGTCCTTACAGAGTATACAGCAGTATATAGTCACTACCCTATAGTAATACTATGAGGAGCAGGTCCTTACAGAGTATACAGCAGTATATAGTCACTACCCTATAGTAATACTATAAGGAGCAGGTCCTTACAGAGTATACAGCAGTATATAGTCACTACCCTATAGTAATACTATGAGGAGCAGGTCCTTACAGAGTATACAGCAGTATATAGTCACTACCCTATAGTAATACTATGAGGAGCAGGTCCTTACAGAGTATACAGCAGTATATAGTCACTACCCTATAGTAATACTATGAGGAGCAGGTCCTTACAAAGTATACAGCAGTATATAGTCACTACCCTATAGTAATACTATAAGGAGCAGGTCAATACAGAGTATACAGCAGTATATAGTCACTACCCTATAGTAATACTATGAGGAGCAGGTCCTTACAGAGTATACAGCAGTATATAGTCACTACCCTATAGTAATACTATGAGGAGCAGGTCCTTACAGAGTATACAGCAGTTTATAGTCACTACCCTATAGTAATACTATAAGGAGCAGGTCCATACGGAGTATACAGCAGTATATAGTCACTACCCTATAGTAATACTATAAGGAGCAGGTCCATACGGAGTATACAGCAGTATATAGTCACTACCCTATAGTAATACTATGAGGAGCAGGTCCTTACAGAGTATACAGCAGTATATAGTCGCTACCCTATGTATACAGCAGTATATAGTCACTACCCTATGTATACAGCAGTATATAGTCACTACCCTATAGTAATACTATGAGGAGCAGGTCCTTACAGAGTATACAGCAGTATATAGTCACTACCCTATAGTAATACTATGAGGAGCAGGTCCTTACAGAGTGTACAGCAGTATATAGTCACTATCCTATGTATACAGCAGTATATAGTCACTACCCTATGTATACAGCAGTATATAGTCACTACCCTATAGTAATACTATGAGGAGCAGGTCCTTACGGAGTATACAGCAGTATATAGTCACTACACTATAGTAATACTATGAGGAGCAGGTCCTTACAGAGTATACAGCAGTATATAGTCACTACCCTATAGTAATACTATGAGGAGCAGGTCCTTACGGAGTATACAGCAGTATATAGTCACTACACTATAGTAATACTATGAGGAGCAGGTCCTTACAGAGTATACAGCAGTATATAGTCACTACCCTATAGTAATACTATAAGGAGCAGGTCCTTACGGAGTATACAGCAGTATATAGTCACTACCCTATAGTAATACTATAAGGAGCAGGTCCTTACAGAGTATATAGCAGTATATAGTCACTACCCTATAGTAATACTATAAGGAGCAATGTCCTTACAGAGTATACAGCAGTATATAGTCACTACCCTATAGTAATACTATGAGGAGCAGGTCCTTACAGAGTATACAGCAGTATATAGTCACTACCCTATAGTAATACTATAAGGAGCAGGTCCTTACAGAGTATACAGCAGTATATAGTCACTACCCTATAGTAATACTATGAGGAGCAGGTCCTTACAGAGTATACAGCAGTATATAGTCACTACCCTATAGTAATACTATAAGGAGCAGGTCCTTACAGAGTATACAGCAGTATATAGTCACTACCCTATAGTAATACTATAAGGAGTAGGTCCTTACGGAGTATACAGCAGTATATAGTCACTACCCTATAGTAATACTATAAGGAGCAGGTCCTTACAGAGTATACAGCAGTATATAGTCACTACCCTATAGTAATACTATGAGGAGCAGGTCCTTACGGAGTATACAGCAGTATATAGTCACTACCCTATGTATACAGCAGTATATAGTCACTACCCTATGTATACAGCAGTATATAGTCAGTACCCTATGTATACAGCAGTATATAGTCACTACCCTATGTATACAGCAGTATATAGTCACTACCCTATGTATACAGCAGTATATAGTCAGTACCCTATGCATACAGCAGTATATAGTCACTACCCTATAGTAATACTATGAGGAGCAGGTCCTTACAGAGTATACAGCAGTATATAGTCACTACCCTATGTATACAGCAGTATATAGTCACTACCCTATGTATACAGCAGTATATAGTCACTACCCTATAGTAATAGTATAAGGAGCAGGTCCTTACAGAGTATACAGCAGTATATAGTCACTACTTTATAGTAATACTATGAGGAGCAGGTCCTTACAGAGTATACAGCAGTATATAGTCACTACCCTATAGTAATACTATGAGGAGCAGGTCCTTACGGAGTATACAGCAGTATATAGTCACTACCCTATAGTAATACTACGAGGAGCAGGTCCTTACGGAGTATACAGCAGTATATAGTCACTACCCTATAGTAATACTATGAGGAGCAGGTCCTTACGGAGTATACAGCAGTATATAGTCACTACCCTATAGTAATACTACGAGGAGCAGGTCCTTACAGAGTATACAGCAGTATATAGTCACTATCATATAGTAATACTATGAGGAGCAGGTCCTTACGGAGTATACAGCAGTATATAGTCACTACCCTATAGTAATACTATGAGGAGCAGGTCCTTACAGAGTATACAGCAGTATATAGTCACTACCCTATAGTAATACTACGAGGAGCAGGTCCTTACAGAGTATACAGCAGTATATAGTCACTACCCTATAGTAATACTACGAGGAGCAGGTCCTTACAGAGTATACAGCAGTATATAGTCACTACCCTATAGTAATACTATGAGGAGCAGGTCCTTACAGAGTATACAGCAGTATATAGTCACTACCCTATAGTAATACTATAAGGAGCAGGTCCTAATGGAGTATACAGCAGTATATAGTCACTACCCTATAGTAATACTATGAGGAGCAGGTCCTTACAGAGTATACAGCAGTATATAGTCACTACCCTATAGTAATACTAGGAGGAGCAGGTCCTTACGGAGTATACAGCAGTATATAGTCACTACCCTATAGTAATACTATGAGGAGCAGGTCCTTACAGAGTATACAGCAGTATATAGTCACTACCCTATAGTAATACTATGAGGAGCAGGTCCTTACAGAGTATACAGCAGTATATAGTCACGACCCTATAGTAATACTACGAGGAGCAGGTCCTTACGGAGTATACAGCAGTATATAGTCACTACCCTATAGTAATACTACGAGGAGCAGGTCCTTACGGAGTATACAGCAGTATATAGTCACTACCCTATAGTAATACTATGAGGAGCAGGTCCTTACGGAGTATACAGCAGTATATAGTCACTACCCTATAGTAATACTACGAGGAGCAGGTCCTTACAGAGTATACAGCAGTATATAGTCACTACCCTATAGTAATACTATGAGGAGCAGGTCCTTACAGAGTATACAGCAGTATATAGTCACTACCCTATGTATACAGCAGTATATAGTCACTACCCTATGTATACAGCAGTATATAGTCACTACCCTATAGTAATACTATGAGGAGCAGGTCCTTACGGAGTATACAGCAGTATATAGTCACTACACTATAGTAATACTATGAGGAGCAGGTCCTTACAGAGTATACAGCAGTATATTGTCACTACCCTATAGTAATACTATGAGGAGCAGGTCCTTACAGAGTATACAGCAGTATATAGTCACTACCCTATAGTAATACTATGAGGAGCAGGTCCTTACAGAGTGTACAGCAGTATATAGTCACTATCCTATGTATACAGCAGTATATAGTCACTACCCTATAGTAATACTATGAGGAGCAGGTCCTTACGGAGCATACAGCAGTATATAGTCACTACACTATAGTAATACTATGAGGAGCAGGTCCTTACAGAGTATACAGCAGTATATAGTCACTACCCTATAGTAATACTATAAGGAGCAGGTCCTTACGGAGTATACAGCAGTATATAGTCACTACCCTATAGTAATACTATGAGGAGCAGGTCCTTACAGAGTATACAGCAGTATATAGTCACTATCCTATGTATACAGCAGTATATAGTCAGTACCCTATGTATACAGCAGTATATAGTCACTACCCTATGTATACAGCAGTATATAGTCAGTACCCTATGTATACAGCAGTATATAGTCACTGCCCTATGTATACAGCAGTATATAGTCAGTACCCTATGTATACAGCAGTATATAGTCACTACCCTATGTATACAGCAGTATATAGTCACTACCCTATGTATACAGCAGTATATAGTCACTACCCTATAGTAATACTATGAGGAGCAGGTCCTTACGGAGTATACAGCAGTATATAGTCACTACCCTATAGTAATACTATGAGGAGCAGGTCCTTACAGAGTATACAGCAGTATATAGTCACTACCCTATAGTAATACTATAAGGAGCAGGTCCTTACAGAGTATACAGCAGTATATAGTCACTACCCTATAGTAATACTATAAGGAGCAGGTCCTAATGGAGTATACAGCAGTATATAGTCACTACCCTATAGTAATACTATGAGGAGCAGGTCCTTACAGAGTATACAGCAGTATATAGTCACTACCCTATAGTAATACTATAAGGAGCAGGTCCTAATGGAGTATACAGCAGTATATAGTCACTACCCTATAGTAATACTATGAGGAGCAGGTCCTTACGGAGTATACAGCAGTATATAGTCACTACCCTATAGTAATACTATGAGGAGCAGGTCCTTACAGAGTATACAGCAGTATATAGTCACTACCCTATAGTAATACTATAAGGAGCAGGTCCGTACGGAGTATACAGCAGTATATAGTCACTACCCTATAGTAATACTATGAGGAGCAGGTCCTTACGGAGTATACAGCAGTATATAGTCACTACCCTATAGTAATACTATAAGGAGCAGGTCCTAATGGAGTATACAGCAGTATATAGTCACTACCCTATAGTAATACTATGAGGAGCAGGTCCTTACGGAGTATACAGCAGTATATAGTCACTACCCTATAGTAATACTATGAGGAGCAGGTCCTTACAGAGTATACAGCAGTATATAGTCACTACCCTATAGAAATACTACGAGGAGCAGGTCCTTACGGAGTATACAGCAGTATATAGTCACTACCCTATAGTAATACTATAAGGAGCAGGTCCTTACAGAGTATACAGCAGTATATAGTCAGTACCCTATGTATACAGCAGTATATAGTCAGTACCCTATGTATACAGCAGTATATAGTCAGTACCCTATGTATACAGCAGTATATAGTCAGTACCCTATGTATACAGCAGTATATAGTCAGTACCCTATGTATACAGCAGTATATAGTCAGTACCCTATGTATACAGCAGTATATAGTCAGTACCCTATGTATACAGCAGTATATAGTCAGTACCCTATGTATACAGCAGTATATAGTCAGTACCCTATGTATACAGCAGTATATAGTCACTGCCCTATGTATACAGCAGTATATAGTCACTATCCTATGTATACAGCAGTATATAGTCACTACCCTATGTATACAGCAGTATATAGTCACTACCCTATGTATACAGCAGTATATAGTCACTACCCTATAGTAATACTATGAGGAGCAGGTCCTTACGGAGTATACAGCAGTATATAGTCACTACCCTATAGTAATACTATGAGGAGCAGGTCCTTACAGAGTATACAGCAGTATATAGTCACTACCCTATAGTAATACTATAAGGAGCAGGTCCTTACAGAGTATACAGCAGTATATAGTCACTACCCTATAGTAATACTATAAGGAGCAGGTCCTAATGGAGTATACAGCAGTATATAGTCACTACCCTATAGTAATACTATGAGGAGCAGGTCCTTACAGAGTATACAGCAGTATATAGTCACTACCCTATAGTAATACTATAAGGAGCAGGTCCTAATGGAGTATACAGCAGTATATAGTCACTACCCTATAGTAATACTATGAGGAGCAGGTCCTTACGGAGTATACAGCAGTATATAGTCACTACCCTATAGTAATACTATGAGGAGCAGGTCCTTACAGAGTATACAGCAGTATATAGTCACTACCCTATAGTAATACTATAAGGAGCAGGTCCGTACGGAGTATACAGCAGTATATAGTCACTACCCTATAGTAATACTATGAGGAGCAGGTCCTTACGGAGTATACAGCAGTATATAGTCACTACCCTATAGTAATACTATAAGGAGCAGGTCCTAATGGAGTATACAGCAGTATATAGTCACTACCCTATAGTAATACTATGAGGAGCAGGTCCTTACGGAGTATACAGCAGTATATAGTCACTACCCTATAGTAATACTATGAGGAGCAGGTCCTTACAGAGTATACAGCAGTATATAGTCACTACCCTATAGAAATACTACGAGGAGCAGGTCCTTACGGAGTATACAGCAGTATATAGTCACTACCCTATAGTAATACTATAAGGAGCAGGTCCTTACAGAGTATACAGCAGTATATAGTCAGTACCCTATGTATACAGCAGTATATAGTCACTACCCTATGTATACAGCAGTATATAGTCAGTACCCTATGTATACAGCAGTATATAGTCAGTACCCTATGTATACAGCAGTATATAGTCAGTACCCTATGTATACAGCAGTATATAGTCAGTACCCTATGTATACAGCAGTATATAGTCAGTACCCTATGTATACAGCAGTATATAGTCAGTACCCTATGTATACAGCAGTATATAGTCACTACCCTATAGTAATACTATAAGGAGCAGGTCCTTACGGAGTATACAGCAGTATATAGTCACTACCCTATAGTAATACTATGAGGAGCAGGTCCTTACAGAGTATACAGCAGTATATAGTCACTAACCTATAGTAATACTATAAGGAGCAGGTCCTTACGGAGTATACAGCAGTATATAGTCACTACCCTATAGTAATACTATAAGGAGCAGGTCCTTACAGAGTATACAGCAGTATATAGTCACTACCCTATAGTAATACTATAAGGAGCAGGTCCTTACAGAGTATACAGCAGTATATAGTCACTACCCTATAGTAATACTATAAGGAGCAGGTCTTTACAGAGTATACAGCAGTATATAGTCACTACCCTATAGTAATACTATGAGGAGCAGGTCCTTACAGAGTATACAGCAGTATATAGTCACTACCCTATAGTAATACTATGAGGAGCAGGTCCTTACGGAGTATACAACAGTATATAGTCACTACCCTATAGTAATACTATGAGGAGCAGGTCCTTACAGAGTATACAGCAGTATATAGTCAGTACCCTATGTATACAGCAATATATAGTCAGTACCCTATGTATACAGCAGTATATAGTCACTGCCCTATGTATACAGCAGTATATAGTCAGTACCCTATGTATACAGCAGTATATAGTCAGTACCCTATGTATACAGCAGTATATAGTCAGTACCCTATGTATACAGCAGTATATAGTCAGTACCCTATGTATACAGCAGTATATAGTCAGTACCCTATGTATACAGCAGTATATAGTCAGTACCCTATGTATACAGCAGTATATAGTCAGTACCCTATGTATACAGCAGTATATAGTCAGTACCCTATGTATACAGCAGTATATAGTCAGTACCCTATGTATACAGCAGTATATAGTCAGTACCCTATGTATACAGCAGTATATAGTCAGTACCCTATGTATACAGCAGTATATAGTCAGTACCCTATGTATACAGCAGTATATAGTCAGTACCCTATGTATACAGCAGTATATAGTCAGTACCCTATGTATACAGCAGTATATAGTCAGTACCCTATGTATACAGCAGTATATAGTCAGTACCCTATGTATACAGCAGTATATAGTCAGTACCCTATGTATACAGCAGTACCCTATGTATACAGCAGTATATAGTCAGTACCCTATGTATACAGCAGTATATAGTCAGTACCCTATGTATACAGCAGTATATAGTCAGTACCCTATGTATACAGCAGTATATAGTCAGTACCCTATGTATACAGCAGAATATAGTCACTGCCCTATGTATACAGCAGTATATAGTCAGTACCCTATGTATACAGCAGTATATAGTCACTACCTTATGTATACAGCAGTATATAGTCACTACCCTATGTATACAGCAGTATATAGTCACTACCCTATGTATACAGCAGTATATAGTCACTACCCTATGTATACAGCAGTATACAGTCACTACCCTATAGTAATACTATAAGGAGCAGGTCCTTACGGAGTATACAGCAGTATATAGTCACTACCCTATAGTAATACTACGAGGAGCAGGTCCTTACAGAGTATACAGCAGTATATAGTCACTACCCTATAGTAATACTATAAGGAGCAGGTCCTTACGGAGTATACAGCAGTATATAGTCACTACCCTATAGTAATACTATGAGGAGCAGGTCCTTACAGAGTATACAGCAGTATATAGTCACTACCCTATAGTAATACTACGAGGAGCATGTCCTTACAGAGTATACAGCAGTATATAGTCACTACCCTATAGTAATACTATGAGGAGCAGGTCCTTACAGAGTATACAGCAGTATATAGTCAGTACCCTATGTATACAGCAGTATATAGTCACTACCCTATGTATACAGCAGTATATAGTCACTACCCTATGTATACAGCAGTATATAGTCACTACCCTATAGTAATACTACGAGGAGCAGGTCCTTACAGAGTATACAGCAGTATATAGTCACTACCCTATAGTAATACTACGAGGAGCAGGTCCTTACAGAGTATACAGCAGTATATAGTCACTACCCTATAGTAATACTATAAGGAGCAGGTCCTAATGGAGTATACAGCAGTATATAGTCACTACCCTATAGTAATACTATAAGGAGCAGGTCCTTACAGAGTATACAGCAGTATATAGTCACTACTTTATAGTAATACTATAAGGAGCAGGTCCTAATGGAGTATACAGCAGTATATAGTCACTACCCTATAGTAATACTATAAGGAGCAGGTCCTAATGGAGTATACAGCAGTATATAGTCACTACCCTATGTATACAGCAGTATATAGTCAGTACCCTATGTATACAGCAGTATATAGTCAGTACCCTATGTATACAGCAGTATATAGTCACTACCCTATGTATACAGCAGTATATAGTCACTACCCTATGTATACAGCAGTATATAGTCAGAACCCTATGTATACAGCAGTATATAGTCAGTACCCTATGTATACAGCAGTATATAGTCAGTACCCTATGTATACAGCAGTATATAGTCAGTACCCTATGTATACAGCAGTATATAGTCAGTACACTATGTATACAGCAGTATATAGTCACTGCCCTATGTATACAGCAGTATATAGTCAGTACCCTATGTATACAGCAGTATATAGTCAGTACCCTATGTATACAGCAGTATATAGTCAGTACCCTATGTATACAGCAGTATATAGTCAGTACCCTATGTATACAGCAGTATATAGTCAGTACCCTATGTATACAGCAGTATATAGTCAGTACCCTATGTATACAGCAGTATATAGTCAGTACCCTATGTATACAGCAGTATATAGTCACTACCCTATGTATACAGCAGTATATAGTCACTACCCTATGTATACAGCAGTATATAGTCAGTACCCTATGTATACAGCAGTATATAGTCAGTACCCTATGTATACAGCAGTATATAGTCACTGCCCTATGTATACAGCAGTATATAGTCAGTACTCTATGTATACAGCAGTATATAGTCACTACCCTATGTATACAGCAGTATATAGTCAGTACCCTATGTATACAGCAGTATATAGTCAGTACCCTATGTATACAGCAGTATATAGTCAGTACCCTATGTATACAGCAGTATATAGTCAGTACCCTATGTATACAGCAGTATATAGTCAGTACCCTATGTATACAGCAGAATATAGTCAGTACCCTATGTATACAGCAGTATATAGTCAGTACCCTATGTATACAGCAGTATATAGTCACTGCCCTATGTATACAGCAGTATATAGTCAGTACCCTATGTATACAGCAGTATATAGTCACTACCTTATGTATACAGCAGTATATAGTCACTACCCTATGTATACAGCAGTATATAGTCACTACCCTATGTATACAGCAGTATATAGTCACTACCCTATGTATACAGCAGTATACAGTCACTACCCTATAGTAATACTATAAGGAGCAGGTCCTTACGGAGTATACAGCAGTATATAGTCACTACCCTATAGTAATACTATAAGGAGCAGGTCCTTACAGAGTATACAGCAGTATATAATCACTACCCTATAGTAATACTACGAGGAGCAGGTCCTTACGGAGTATACAGCAGTATATAGTCACTACCCTATAGTAATACTACGAGGAGCAGGTCCTTACAGAGTATACAGCAGTATATAGTCACTACCCTATAGTAATACTATGAGGAGCAGGTCCTTACAGAGTATACAGCAGTATATAGTCAGTACCCTATGTATACAGCAGTATATAGTCACTACCCTATGTATACAGCAGTATATAGTCACTACCCTATGTATACAGCAGTATATAGTCACTACCCTATAGTAATACTATGAGGAGCAGGTCCTTACAGAGTATACAGCAGTATATAGTCACTACCCTATAGTAATACTATGAGGAGCAGGTCCTTTCGGAGTATACAGCAGTATATAGTCACTACCCTATAGTAATACTATGAGGAGCAGGTCCTTACAGAGTATACAGCAGTATATAGTCACTACCCTATAGTAATACTATGAGGAGCAGGTCCTTTCGGAGTATACAGCAGTATATAGTCACTACCCTATAGTAATACTATAAGGAGCAGGTCCTAATGGAGTATACAGCAGTATATAGTCACTACCCTATAGTAATACTATGAGGAGCAGGTCCTTTCGGAGTATACAGCAGTATATAGTCACTACCCTATAGTAATACTATGAGGAGCAGGTCCTTACAGAGTATACAGCAGTATATAGTCAGTACCCTATGTATACAGCAGTATATAGTCAGTACCCTATGTATACAGCAGTATATAGTCAGTACCCTATGTATACAGCAGTATATAGTCAGTACCCTATGTATACAGCAGTATATAGTCAGTACCCTATGTATACAGCAGTATATAGTCAGTACCCTATGTATACAGCAGTATATAGTCAGTACCCTATGTATACAGCAGTATATAGTCAGTACCCTATGTATACAGCAGTATATAGTCAGTACCCTATGTATACAGCAGTATATAGTCATTACCCTATGTATACAGCAGTATATAGTCAGTACCCTATGTATACAGCAGTATATAGTCAGTACCCTATGTATACAGCAGTATATAGTCAGTACCCTATGTATACAGCAGTATATAGTCAGTACCCTATGTATACAGCAGTATATAGTCAGTACCCTATGTATACAGCAGTATATAGTCAGTACCCTATGTATACAGCAGTATATAGTCAGTACCCTATGTATACAGCAGTATATAGTCAGTACCCTATGTATACAGCAGTATATAGTCACTGCCCTATGTATACAGCAGTATATAGTCAGTGCCCTATGTATACAGCAGTATATAGTCAGTACCCTATGTATACAGCAGTATATAGTCACTGCCCTATGTATACAGCAGTATATAGTCAGTGCCCTATGAATACAGTAGTATATAGTCAGTACCCTATGTATACAGCAGTATATAGTCACTGCCCTATGTATACAGCAGTATATAGTCAGTACTCTATGTATACAGCAGTATATAGTCAGTACCCTATGTATACAGCAGTATATAGTCAGTACCCTATGTATACAGCAGTATATAGTCAGTACCCTATGTATACAGCAGTATATAGTCAGTACCCTATGTATACAGCAGTATATAGTCAGTACCCTATGTATACAGCAGTATATAGTCAGTACCCTATGTATACAGCAGTATATAGTCAGTACCCTATGTATACAGCAGTATATAGTCAGTACCCTATGTATACAGCAGTATATAGTCACTACCCTATGTATACAGCAGTATATAGTCAGTACCCTATGTATACAGCAGTATATAGTCAGTACCCTATGTATACAGCAGTATATAGTCAGTACCCTATGTATACAGCAGTATATAGTCAGTACCCTATGTATACAGCAGTATATAGTCACTACCCTATGTATACAGCAGTATATAGTCAGTACCCTATGTATACAGCAGTATATAGTCAGTACCCTATGTATACAGCAGTATATAGTCACTACCCTATGTATACAGCAGTATATAATCAGTACCCTATGTATACAGCAGTATATAGTCAGTACCCTATGTATACAGCAGTATATAGTCACTACCCTATGTATACAGCAGTATATAGTCACTACCCTATGCATACAGCAGTATATAGTCACTACCCTATGTATACAGCAGTATATAGTCAGTACCCTATGTATACAGCAGTATATAGTCAGTACCCTATGTATACAGCAGTATATAGTCACTACCCTATGTATACAGCAGTATATAGTCACTACCCTATGTATACAGCAGTATATAGTCACTACCCTATGTATACAGCAGTATATAGTCAGTACCCTATGTATACAGCAGTATATAGTCAGTACCCTATGTATACAGCAGTATATAGTCAGTACTCTATGTATACAGCAGTATATAGTCACTGCCCTATGTATACAGCAGTATATAGTCAGTACCCTATGTATACAGCAGTATATAGTCAGTACCCTATGTATACAGCAGTATACAGTCACTACACTATACAGTTACTTACCTGAGCTAGATCTTAGTGATTTTCGTAGGGTAAATACTAGACACCGTAAGGACCTTCTGACGTCACAAGGTCACATGACCGGATAGGCGTGTCTTTAGTTGTAAGCAGGACCTTCCACTGTATCCTGTGTAGTGGAGCAACATGGGGAGGTGGTGTGGGGTGCAGGGAGTAGTGTAGAGGGGGAGAGGTGTGGGGTGCAGGGAGTAGTGTAGAGGGGGAGCTGGTGTGGGGTGCAGGGAGTAGTGTAGAGGGGGAGCTGGTGTGGGGGCAGGGAGTAGTGTAGAGGGGGAGAGGTGTGGGGTGCAGGGAGTAGTGTAGAGGGGGAGAGGTGTGGGGTGCAGGGAGTAGTGTAGAGGGGGAGAGGTGTGGGGTGCAGGGAGTAGTGTAGAGGGGGAGAGGTGTGGGGTGCAGGGAGTAGTGTAGAGGGGGAGAGGTGTGGGGTGCAGGGAGTAGTGTAGAGGGGGAGAGGTGTGGGGTGCAGGGAGTAGTGTAGAGGCGTAGCTGGTGTGGGGTGCAGGGAGTAGTGTAGAGGGGGAGAGGTGTGGGGTGCAGGGAGTAGTGTAGAGGGGGAGAGGTGTGGGGTGCAGGGAGTAGTGTAGAGGGGGAGAGGTGTGGGGTGCAGGGAGTAGTGTAGAGGGGGAGAGGTGTGGGGTGCAGGGAGTAGTGTAGAGGGGGAGAGGTGTGGGGTGCAGGGAGTAGTGTAGAGGGGGAGCTGGTGTGGGGTGCAGGGAGTAGTGTAGAGGGGGAGAGGTGTGGGGTGCAGGGAGTAGTGTAGAGGGGGAGAGGTGTGGGGTGCAGGGAGTAGTGTAGAGGGGGAGAGGTGTGGGGTGCAGGGAGTAGTGTAGAGGGGGAGAGGTGTGGGGTGCAGGGAGTAGTGTAGAGGGGGAGAGGTGTGGGGTGCAGGGAGTAGTGTAGAGGGGGAGAGGTGTGGGGTGCAGGGAGTAGTGTAGAGGGGGAGAGGTGTGGGGTGCAGGGAGTAGTGTAGAGGGGGAGAGGTGTGGGGTGCAGGGAGTAGTGTAGAGGGGGAGAGGTGTGGGGTGCAGGGAGTAGTGTAGAGGGGGAGCTGGTGTGGGGTGCAGGGAGTAGTGTAGAGGGGGAGCTGGTGTGGGGTGCAGGGAGTAGTGTAGAGGGGGAGCTGGTGTGGGGTGCAGGGAGTAGTGTAGAGGGGGAGCTGGTGTGGGGTGCAGGGAGTAGTGTAGAGGGGGAGCTGGTGTGGGGTGCAGGGAGTAGTGTAGAGGGGGAGAGGTGTGGGGTGCAGGGAGTAGTGTAGAGGCGTAGCTGGTGTGGGGCGCAGGGAGTAGTGTAGAGGGGGAGAGGTGTGGGGCGCAGGGAGTAGTGTAGAGGGGGAGAGGTGTGGGGCGCAGGGAGTAGTGTAGAGGGGGAGAGGTGTGGGGCGCAGGGAGTAGTGTAGAGGGGGAGAGGTGTGGGGCGCAGGGAGTAGTGTAGAGGGGGAGAGGTGTGGGGCGCAGGGAGTAGTGTAGAGGGGGAGAGGTGTGGGGCGCAGGGAGTAGTGTAGAGGGGGAGAGGTGTGGGGTGCAGGGAGTAGTGTAGAGGGGGAGAGGTGTGGGGTGCAGGGAGTAGTGTAGAGGGGGAGAGGTGTGGGGTGCAGGGAGTAGTGTAGAGGGGGAGAGGTGTGGGGTGCAGGGAGTAGTGTAGAGGGGGAGAGGTGTGGGGTGCAGGGAGTAGTGTAGAGGGGGAGCTGGTGTGGGGTGCAGGGAGTAGTGTAGAGGGGGAGCTGGTGTGGGGTGCAGGGAGTAGTGTAGAGGGGGAGCTGGTGTGGGGTGCAGGGAGTAGTGTAGAGGGGGAGCTGGTGTGGGGTGCAGGGAGTAGTGTAGAGGGGGAGAGGTGTGGGGTGCAGGGAGTAGTGTGTGTGTGTGGAGGGTGGGGTGCCTGGTGATTGGGGGGGGGGGGCTGTGTTACTTTAGGGGATGACAGGCTGTGGTTGATGCTCGGTGGATTTAGGGTAAGTTCATACGGTTTTTTGGTCAGGATTTTGAGCCCGTATCCGCCTCCTGACCATAGAGACGTCTCACATTGAAACCAATAGGAGCCGGTCTGTTCTTTTCTTTGGGAGCCGTTTGTTCCGGAAGAAAGAGCGGACATTCTCATTCTTCAGGCCGTCACCTCGCGACATCCGCCTGATGACCCTCCCGACTGGGACCATTCATTTGGACCTAATCCAGAGCGGAGTGTGCTGCACCGACATCCAGTCGCGGCTACCCGTATTTTGGACTGGAACCTGAAGCAGCCTCCACTTCAGGTTCCGGTCCAAAATGCCTCGTGTGAACCCGGCCTAAGGTTTGCATAAGAGGTACAAAGAAACTCCTCCATTGGCGGTGCAGAGGTGATTGACAATGTACTTTAGGTTAAAGCCCCACATAGGGGGCCACAGCCAAAAAGCCCTGCAGGAAAAACCTCTGTGGAAACACACTGCGATCTTCCCACAAGGCCTTTCACATAAAATGCACAGTTTTCCTCTGCGGACTCTCCACTTTCGATATACTTATAGGGAGTCTGCCAGCGTTTCCATAGATATTTTTCGGACTATAAGACGCACTGGACTATAAGACTAGGTTTTAGAGGAGGAAAATAGGGAAAAAAAAATTTGAAGCAAAAACTGGTAAAATATTTAATATATGGAAGTTGTAGTTTTGCAACAGCTGCAAGGCCACATTGACAGGTGACCCTGCAGCTGTACGGGGACGCATAGTGTTTTTTTTTTTTTTTTGCGGGGCCTGAAGTACTTTTTAGTTATACCATTTTGGGGAATATCTATTTCTTAGATCACCTTGTATTGAAAAAAAACCCGGTGGTTTATGACAACTTTTATTTATTTCGTATTTTTATTATATATTTTTAAAGCTTTTTTTATTTTATTTTACTCCCCCCCCCCCGGGGGCTTGAGCCTGCGGTCACTTGATTGCAAGTCCCATAGACAATACAACTGTATTGCCGTGTGTGGGACATTCTGTGTATTAGTATTACGGCTGGTCATAGGCCCAGCCGCAATACTAATATACAGCAGTGACAGGCCTGGGAGCCTCATTAGGCTCCCGGCTGTCACCCAAACAGGTCGGCTCTTGCGATATCGCCGCGCAGGAGCCGACCTGCAACTTCACAGGTACGGGGCCGGTGGGGACCGGCCCCGGGGGAGAAGGGGCCGCTGATACTGACCCGGCATCCGCTGTACTAGAGAGGTGGATGCTGGTGAGGGATAGACGCCAGCACAGGTGCCGGGGCCTGAGACATCGCTGCGCTCCTCTGCCCTGCATGAAGCCAGCGGCGGGGGGACGGAGGAGCGGAATAGCATCACTCCTCCCGCTGCTGGCTTCATGCAGGGCAGAGGAACTTAGCGATGTCTCAGGCCCCGGCACCTGTGTCGGCGTCTATCCCTTGCCGGCTTCCGCCTCTCTATTACAGCGGATGCCAGGCGCCACATTTGGACTATAAGACGCACCCTTCTTTTCCCCCCAAATTTGGGGGGGGGAAAGTGCGTCTTATAGTCCGAAAAATACGGTAGTTTCCATGTGCTGCAACGTACATAAACTCCCCAGGTATTTTCTGATATTTGGGGATGGGATTCGCTAGACTCCTATCCACTTTGCAGGGACTGTAAACGCTGCGGTTTTTGCTGTGGTGTTTCTGCCACGTTGGGCTTCAGCCTTAATAGACACATGGGGAGCTGTGGGAAACTTGTTTGGGGGGCTCTGAGCTGTGGAGTGCTTAACCCTATGGGGGTGCACTAGAGAGATGTAGAGTGCTTGTGAGGGGGTGCACAGGAAATATATGGATATTGGTGGAATGCTAGCATTGCAGGGGCAAGCTTATAGGAGCTATCTGGTGACCACAAGGTAACCCCTCCCCGTGGGGATCATGCACAGGGGTGATAAGAGTTTGGGTGTTTTGCACACCAGTTTTAATGGAATGGCTGCTCTCCATCCATTTCAGTGATTTCGGACCACTGGAGAAAGCCAAAGTATAAAACTATGCTTGTTGGGACTGGGCAAGTCCTTTAAGGTTCATGGAGGATAGTAACAGTGTGGGGGTACACTGGAGGGACATGGAGGACAGTGCGGTGCTTGTTAGTAATGTGGGGTACACTGGAGGGACATGGAGGATAGTGCGGTGCTTGTTAGTAATGTGGGATACACTGGAGGGACATGGAGGACAGTGCGGTGCTTGTTAGTAATGTGGGGTACACTGGAGGACAGTGCAGTGCTTGTTAGTAATGTGGGGTACACTGGAGGGAGATGGGGGGATATTGCGGTGCTTGTTAGTAATGTGGGGTACACTGGAGGGACATGGAGGATAGTGCGGTGCTTGTTAGTAATGTGGGGTACACTGGAGGGACATGGAGGATAGTGCGGTGCTTGTTAGTAATGTGGGGTACACTGGAGGACAGTGCGGTGCTTGTTAGTAATGTGGGGTACACTGGAGGGAGATGGGGGGATATTGCGGTGCTTGTTAGTAATGTGGGGTACACTGGAGGGACATGGAGGATAGTGCGGTGCTTGTTAGTAATGTGGGGTACACTGGAGGGACATGGCGGACAGTGTGGTGCTTGTTAGTAATGTGGGGATACACTGGAGGGACATGGAGGACAGTGCGGTGCTTGTTAGTAATGTGGGGTACACTGGAGGGAGATGGGGGGATATTGCGGTGCTTGTTAGTAATGTGGGGTACACTGGAGGGACATGGAGGATAGTGCGGTGCTTGTTAGTAATGTGGGGTACACTGGAGGGACATGGCGGACAGTGTGGTGCTTGTTAGTAATGTGGGGATACACTGGAGGGACATGGAGGATAGTGCGGTGCTTGTTAGTAATGTGGGGTACACTGGAGGGACATGGAGGACAGTGCGGTGCTTGTTAGTAATGTGGGGTACACTGGAGGGACATGGAGGACAGTGTGGTGCTTGTTAGTAATGTGGGGATACACTGGAGGGACATGGAGGACAGTGCGGTGCTTGTTAGTAATGGTGGGGTACACTGGAGGGAGATGGGGGGATATTGCGGTGCTTGTTAGTAATGTGGGGTACACTGGAGGGACATGGAGGACAGTGCGGTGCTTGTTAGTAATGTGGGGTACACTGGAGGGACATGGAGGACAGTGCGGTGCTTGTTAGTAATGTGGGGTACACTGGAGGGACATGGCGGACAGTGCGGTGCTTGTTAGTAATGTGGGGTACACTGGAGGGACATGGAGGACAGTGCGGTGCTTGTTAGTAATGGTGGGGTACACTGGAGGGACATGGAGGACAGTGTGGTGCTTGTTAGTAATGTGGGGTACACTGGAGGGACATGGAGGACAGTGTGGTGCTTGTTAGTAATGTGGGGATACACTGGAGGGACATGGAGGACAGTGCGGTGCTTGTTAGTAATGGTGGGGTACACTGGAGGGAGATGGGGGGATATTGCGGTGCTTGTTAGTAATGTGGGGTACACTGGAGGGACATGGAGGACAGTGCGGTGCTTGTTAGTAATGGTGGGGTACACTGGAGGGACATGGAGGACAGTGTGGTGCTTGTTAGTAATGTGGGGATACACTGGAGGGACATGGAGGACAGTGTGGTGCTTGTTAGTAATGTGGGGATACACTGGAGGGACATGGAGGACAGTGCGGTGCTTGTTAGTAATGGTGGGGTACACTGGAGGGAGATGGGGGGATATTGCGGTGCTTGTTAGTAATGTGGGGTACACTGGAGGGACATGGAGGACAGTGCGGTGCTTGTTAGTAATGTGGGGTACACTGGAGGGACATGGAGGACAGTGCGGTGCTTGTTAGTAATGTGGGGTACACTGGAGGGACATGGCGGACAGTGCGGTGCTTGTTAGTAATGTGGGGTACACTGGAGGGACATGGAGGACAGTGCGGTGCTTGTTAGTAATGGTGGGGTACACTGGAGGGACATGGGGGATAGTGCGGTGCTTGTTAGTAATGTGGGGTACACTGGAGGGACATGGAGGACAGTGTGGTGCTTGTTAGTAATGTGGGGATACACTGGAGGGACATGGAGGACAGTGCGGTGCTTGTTAGTAATGGTGGGGTACACTGGAGGGACATGGGGGATAGTGCGGTGCTTGTTAGTAATGTGGGGTACACTGGAGGGAGATGGGGGGGATATTGCGGTGCTTGTTAGTAATGTGGGGTACACTGGAGGGACATGGGGGATAGTGCGGTGCTTGTTAGTAATGTGGGGTACACTGGAGGGAGATGGGGGGGATATTGCGGTGCTTGTTAGTAATGGTGGGGTACACTGGAGGGACATGGGGGATAGTGCGGTGCTTGTTAGTAATGTGGGATACACTGGAGGGAGATGGGGGGGATATAGCGGTGCTTGTTAGTAATGTGGGGTACACTGGAGGGACATGGAGGATAGTGCGGTGCTTGTTAGTAATGTGGGGTACACTGGAGGGACATGGGGGATAGTGTGGTGCTTGTTAGTAATGTGGGGTACACTGGAGGGACATGGGGGATAGTGTGGTGCTTGTTAGTAATGTGGGATACACTGGAGGGACATGGAGGACAGTGCGGTGCTTGTTAGTAATGTGGGGTACACTGGAGAGACTGGGGGGGATAGTGTGCTGCTAGTTAATGTGGAGGTACACTGGAGGGACATGGGGGACAGAGCGGTGCTTGTTAGTAATGTGGGGTACACTGGAGGGACATGGGGGATAGTGCGGTGCTTGTTAGTAATGTGGGGTACACTGGAGGGACATGGAGGACAGTGCGGTGCTTGTTAGTAATGTGGGGTACACTGGAGGGACATGGGGGACAGTGCGGTACTTGTTAGTAATGTGGGGTACACTGGAGGGACATGGGGGATAGTGCGATGCTTGTTAGTAATGTGGGGTACACTGGAGGGACATGGAGGACAGTGCGGTACTTGTTAGTAATGTGGGGTACACTGGAGGGACATGGGGGATAGTGCGGTGCTTGTTAGTAATGTGGGGTACACTGGAGGGACATGGAGGACAGTGCGGTGCTTGTTAGTAATGTGGGGTACACTGGAGAGACTGGGGGGGATAGTGTGCTGCTAGTTAATGTGGGGGTACACTGGAGGGACATGGAGGACAGTGCGGTGCTTGTTAGTAATGTGGGGTACACTGGAGGGACATGGGGGATAGTGCGGTGCTTGTTAGTAATGTGGGATACACTGGAGGGACATGGGGGATAGTGAGGTGCTTGTTAGTAATGTGGGATACACTGGAGGGACATGGGGGATAGTGCGGTGCTTGTTAGTAATGTTGGGGTACACTGGAGGGACATGGCGGACAGTGAGGTGCTTGTTAGTAATGTGGGATACACTGGAGAGACATGGAGGACAGTGCGGTGCTTGTTAGTAATGTGGGGTACACTGGAGGGACATGGGGGATAGTGCGGTGCTTGTTAGTAATGTGGGGTACACTGGAGGGACATGGAGGACAGTGCGGTGCTTGTTAGTAATGTGGGGTACACTGGAGGGACATGGAGGACAGTTCGGTACTTGTTAGTAATGTGGGGTACACTGGAGGGACATGGGGGATAGTGCGGTGCTTGTTAGTAATGTGGGGTACACTGGAGGGACATGGGGGATAGTGTGGTGCTTGTTAGTAATGTGGGGTACACTGGAGGGACATGGAGGACAGTGCGGTGCTTGTTAGTAATGGTGGGGTACACTGGAGAGACATGGAGGACAGTGCGGTGCTTGTTAGTAATGGTGGGGTACACTGGAGGGACATGGAGGACAGTGCGGTGCTTGTTAGTAATGTGGGGTACACTGGAGAGACTTGGGGGGGGGGGGATAGTGAGGTGCTTGTTAGTAATGTGGGGTACACTGGAGGGACATGGGGGATAGTGAGGTGCTTGTTAGTAATGTGGGGTACACTGGAGGGACATGGAGGACAGTGCGGTGCTTGTTAGTAATGTGGGGTACACTGGAGGGACATGGAGGACAGTGCGGTGCTTGTTAGTAATGTGGGGTACACTGGAGGGACATGGAGGACAGTGCGGTGCTTGTTAGTAATGTGGGGTACACTGGAGGGACATGGAGGACAGTGCGGTGCTTGTTAGTAATGTGGGGTACACTGGAGGGACATGGGGGATAGTGCGGTGCTTGTTAGTAATGTGGGGTACACTGGAGGGAGATGGGGGGGATATTGCGGTGCTTGTTAGTAATGTGGGGTACACTGGAGGGACATGGAGGATAGTGCGGTGCTTGTTAGTAATGTGGGGTACACTGGAGGGACATGGGGGATAGTGTGGTGCTTGTTAGTAATGTGGGATACACTGGAGGGACATGGAGGACAGTGCGGTGCTTGTTAGTAATGTGGGGTACACTGGAGGGAGATGGGGGATAGTGCGGTGCTTGTTAGTAATGTGGGGTACACTGGAGGGACATGGGGGATAGTGCGGTGCTTGTTAGTAATGTGGGGTACACTGGAGGGACATGGAGGACAGTGCGGTGCTTGTTAGTAATGTGGGGTACACTGGAGGGACATGGAGGACAGTTCGGTACTTGTTAGTAATGTGGGGTACACTGGAGGGACATGGGGGATAGTGCGGTGCTTGTTAGTAATGTGGGGTACACTGGAGGGACATGGGGGATAGTGTGGTGCTTGTTAGTAATGTGGGGTACACTGGAGGGACATGGAGGACAGTGCGGTGCTTGTTAGTAATGTGGGGTACACTGGAGGGACATGGGGGATAGTGCGGTGCTTGTTAGTAATGTGGGGTACACTGGAGAGACATGGAGGACAGTGCGGTGCTTGTTAGTAATGGTGGGGTACACTGGAGGGACATGGGGGATAGTGCGGTGCTTGTTAGTAATGTGGGGTACACTGGAGGGACATGGAGGACAGTGCGGTGCTTGTTAGTAATGTGGGGTACACTGGAGGGACATGGAGGACAGTGCGGTGCTTGTTAGTAATGTGGGGTACACTGGAGGGACTTGGGGGGACAGTGCGGTGCTTGTTAGTAATGGTGGGGTACACTGGAGGGACATGGAGGACAGTGCGGTGCTTGTTAGTAATGTGGGGATACACTGGAGGGACATGGGGGATAGTGTGGTGCTTGTTAGTAATGTGGGGTACACTGGAGGGACATGGGGGATAGTGAGGTGCTTGTTAGTAATGTGGGGTACACTGGAGGGACTTGGGGGGACAGTGCGGTGCTTGTTAGTAATGTGGGGTACACTGGAGAGACTTGGGGGGGGGATAGTGCTCTGCTTGTTAATGTGGGGTACACTGGAGGGACATGGGGGATAGTGAGGTGCTTGTTAGTAATGTGGGGTACACTGGAGGGACATGGAGGATAGTGCGGTGCTTGTTAGTAATGTGGGATACACTGGGGGGAGATGGGGGGATAGTGCGGTGCTTGTTAGTAATGTGGGGTACACTGGAGGGACTTGGGGGATAGTGAGGTGCTTGTTAGTAATGTGGGGTACACTGGAGGGACATGGAGGACAGTGCGGTGCTTGTTAGTAATGTGGGGTACACTGGAGGGACATGGGGGATAGTGCGGTGCTTGTTAGTAATGTGGGGTACACTGGAGGGACATGGCGGACAGTGCGGTGCTTGTTAGTAATGTGGGGTACACTGGAGGGACATGGGGGATAGTGTGGTGCTTGTTAGTAATGTGGGGTACACTGGAGGGACATGGCGGACAGTGTGGTGCTTGTTAGTAATGTGGGGATACACTGGAGGGACATGGGGGATAGTGTGGTGCTTGTTAGTAATGTGGGGTACACTGGAGGGACATGGCGGACAGTGTGGTGCTTGTTATTAATGTGGGGATACACTGGAGGGACATGGGGGATAGTGCGGTGCTTGTTAGTAATGTGGGGTACACTGGAGGGACATGGCGGACAGTGTGGTGCTTGTTAGTAATGTGGGATACACTGGAGGGACATGGGGGATAGTGTGGTGCTTGTTAGTAATGTGGGGTACACTGGAGGGACATGGAGGACAGTGCGGTGCTTGTTAGTAATGGTGGGGTACACTGGAGGGACATGGGGGATAGTGCGGTGCTTGTTAGTAATGTGGGGTACACTGGAGGGACATGGGGGATAGTGTGGTGCTTGTTAGTAATGTGGGATACACTGGAGGGACATGGAGGATAGTGCGGTGCTTGTTAGTAATGTGGGGTACACTGGAGAGACTGGGGGGGGATAGTGTGCTGCTAGTTAATGTGGGGGTACACTGGAGGGACATGGAGGACAGTGCGGTGCTTGTTAGTAATGTGGGGTACACTGGAGGGACATGGAGGACATTTCGGTACTTGTTAGTAATGTGGGGTACACTGGAGGGACATGGAGGACAGTGCGGTGCTTGTTAGTAATGTGGGGTACACTGGAGGGACATGGAGGACAGTGCGGTGCTTGTTAGTAATGTGGGGTACACTGGAGGGACATGGAGGACAGTTCGGTACTTGTTAGTAATGTGGGGTACACTGGAGGGACATGGGGGATAGTGCGGTGCTTGTTAGTAATGTGGGGTACACTGGAGGGACATGGGGGATAGTGCGGTGCTTGTTAGTAATGTGGGGTACACTGGAGGGACATGGGGGATAGTGTGGTGCTTGTTAGTAATGTGGGGTACACTGGAGGGACATGGAGGACAGTGCGGTGCTTGTTAGTAATGTGGGGTACACTGGAGGGACATGGGGGATAGTGCGGTGCTTGTTAGTAATGTGGGGTACACTGGAGAGACATGGAGGACAGTGCGGTGCTTGTTAGTAATGGTGGGGTACACTGGAGGGACATGGGGGATAGTGCGGTGCTTGTTAGTAATGTGGGGTACACTGGAGGGACATGGAGGACAGTGCGGTGCTTGTTAGTAATGTGGGGTACACTGGAGGGACTTGGGGGGACAGTGCGGTGCTTGTTAGTAATGGTGGGGTACACTGGAGGGACATGGAGGACAGTGCGGTGCTTGTTAGTAATGTGGGGATACACTGGAGGGACATGGGGGATAGTGTGGTGCTTGTTAGTAATGTGGGGTACACTGGAGGGACATGGGGGATAGTGAGGTGCTTGTTAGTAATGTGGGGTACACTGGAGGGACTTGGGGGGACAGTGCGGTGCTTGTTAGTAATGTGGGGTACACTGGAGAGACTGGGGGGGGGATAGTGCTCTGCTTGTTAATGTGGGGTACACTGGAGGGACATGGGGGATAGTGAGGTGCTTGTTAGTAATGTGGGGTACACTGGAGGGACATGGAGGACAGTGCGGTGCTTGTTAGTAATGTGGAGTACACTGGAGAGACTTGGGGGGGATAGTGAGGTGCTTGTTAGTAATGTGGGGTACACTGGAGGGACATGGGGGATAGTGAGGTGCTTGTTAGTAATGTGGGGTACACTGGAGGGACATGGAGGACAGTGCGGTGCTTGTTAGTAATGTGGGGTACACTGGAGGGACATGGAGGACAGTGCGGTGCTTGTTAGTAATGTGGGGTACACTGGAGGGACATGGAGGACAGTGTGGTGCTTGTTAGTAATGGTGGGGTACACTGGAGGGACATGGGGGATAGTGCGGTGCTTGTTAGTAATGTGGGGTACACTGGAGGGACATGGAGGACAGTGTGGTGCTTGTTAGTAATGGTGGGGTACACTGGAGGGACATGGAGGATAGTGCGGTGCTTGTTAGTAATGTGGGGTACACTGGAGGGACATGGGGGATAGTGTGGTGCTTGTTAGTAATGTGGGATACACTGGAGGGACATGGAGGACAGTGCGGTGCTTGTTAGTAATGTGGGGTACACTGGAGGGACATGGGGGATAGTGCGGTGCTTGTTAGTAATGGTGGGGTACACTGGAGGGACATGGAGGACAGTGCGGTGCTTGTTAGTAATGTGGGGATACACTGGAGGGACATGGGGGATAGTGTGGTGCTTGTTAGTAATGTGGGGTACACTGGAGGGACATGGGGGATAGTGAGGTGCTTGTTAGTAATGGGTACACTGGAGGGACTTGGGGGGACAGTGCGGTGCTTGTTAGTAATGTGGGGTACACTGGAGAGACTTGGAGGGGGGGGGATAGTGCTCTGCTTGTTAATGTGGGGTACACTGGAGGGTCATGGAGGACAGTGCGGTGCTTGTTAGTAATGTGGGGTACACTGGAGGGAGATGGGGGATAGTGCGGTGCTTATTAGTAATGTGGGGTACACTGGAGGGACATGGCGGACAGTGCGGTGCTTGTTAGTAATGTGGGGTACACTGGAGGGACATGGGGGATAGTGTGGTGCTTGTTAGTAATGTGGGGTACACTGGAGGGACATGGCGGACAGTGTGGTGCTTGTTAGTAATGTGGGGATACACTGGAGGGACATGGAGGACAGTGCGGTGCTTGTTAGTAATGGTGGGGTACACTGGAGGGAGATGGGGGGGATATTGTGGTGCTTGTTAGTAATGTGGGGTACACTGGAGGGACATGGAGGATAGTGCGGTGCTTGTTAGTAATGTGGGGTACACTGGAGGGACATGGAGGACAGTGCGGTGCTTGTTAGTAATGTGGGGTACACTGGAGGGACATGGAGGACAGTGCGGTGCTTGTTAGTAATGTGGGGTACACTGGAGGGACATGGAGGACAGTGCGGTGCTTGTTAGTAATGTGGGGTACACTGGAGGGACATGGAGGACAGTGCGTTGCTTCTTAGTAATGGTGGGGTACACTGGAGGGACATGGGGGATAGTGCGGTGCATGTTAGTAATGTGGGGTACACTGGAGGGAGATGGGGGGGATATTGCGGTGCTTGTTAGTAATGTGGGGTACACTGGAGGGACATGGAGGATAGTGCGGTGCTTGTTAGTAATGTGGGGTACACTGGAGGGACATGGGGGATAGTGTGGTGCTTGTTAGTAATGTGGGATACACTGGAGGGACATGGAGGACAGTGCGGTGCTTGTTAGTAATGTGGGGTACACTGGAGAGACTGGGGGGGGATAGTGTGCTGCTAGTTAATGTGGGGTACACTGGAGGGACATGGGGGATAGTGAGGTGCTTGTTAGTAATGTGGGGTACACTGGAGGGACATGGAGGACAGTGCGGTGCTTGTTAGTAATGTGGGGTACACTGGAGGGACATGGAGGACAGTGCGGTGCTTGTTAGTAATGTGGGGTACACTGGAGGGACATGGGGGATAGTGCGGTGCTTGTTAGTAATGTGGGGTACACTGGAGGGACATGGGGGATAGTGTGGTGCTTGTTAGTAATGTGGGGTACACTGGAGGGACATGGAGGACAGTGCGGTGCTTGTTAGTAATGGTGGGGTACATTGGAGGGACATGGGGGATAGTGCGGTGCTTGTTAGTAATGTGGGATACACTGGAGGGAGATGGGGGGGATATTGCGGTGCTTGTTAGTAATGTGGGGTACACTGGAGGGACATGGAGGATAGTGCGGTGCTTGTTAGTAATGTGGGGTACACTGGAGGGACATGGGGGATAGTGTGGTGCTTGTTAGTAATGTGGGATACACTGGAGGGACATGGAGGACAGTGCGGTGCTTGTTAGTAATGTGGGGTACACTGGAGAGACTGGGGGGGGATAGTGTGCTGCTAGTTAATGTGGGGGTACACTGGAGGGACATGGAGGACAGTGCGGTGCTTGTTAGTAATGTGGGATACACTGGAGGGACATGGGGGATAGTGTGGTGCTTGTTAGTAATGTGGGGTACACTGGAGGGACATGGGGGATATTGCGGTGCTTGTTAGTAATGTGGGGTACACTGGAGGGACATGGAGGACAGTGCGGTGCTTGTTAGTAATGTGGGGTACACTGGAGGGACATGGGGGATAGTGCGGTGCTTGTTAGTAATGTGGGGTACACTGGAGGGACATGGAGGACAGTGCGGTGCTTGTTAGTAATGTGGGATACACTGGAGGGACATGGGGGATAGTGTGGTGCTTGTTAGTAATGTGGGGTACACTGGAGGGACATGGGGGATAGTGCGGTGCTTGTTAGTAATGTGGGGTACACTGGAGGGACATGGAGGACAGTGCGGTGCTTGTTAGTAATGTGGGGTACACTGGAGGGACATGGAGGACAGTTCGGTACTTGTTAGTAATGTGGGGTACACTGGAGGGACATGGGGGATAGTGCGGTGCTTGTTAGTAATGTGGGGTACACTGGAGGGACATGGAGGACAGTGTGGTGCTTGTTAGTAATGTGGGGTACACTGGAGGGACATGGGGGATAGTGTGGTGCTTGTTAGTAATGTGTGGTACACTGGAGGGACATGGAGGACAGTGCGGTGCTTGTTAGTAATGTGGGGTACACTGGAGGGACATGGGGGATAGTGCGGTGCTTGTTAGTAATGTGGGGTACACTGGAGAGACATGGAGGACAGTGCGGTGCTTGTTAGTAATGGTGGGGTACACTGGAGGGACATGGGGGATAGTGCGGTGCTTGTTAGTAATGTGGGGTACACTGGAGGGACATGGAGGACAGTGCGGTGCTTGTTAGTAATGTGGGGTACACTGGAGGGACATGGGGGATAGTGCGGTGCTTGTTAGTAATGTGGGGTACACTGGAGGGACATGGGGGATAGTGCGGTGCTTGTTAGTAATGTGGGGTACACTGGAGGGACATGGGGGATAGTGCGGTGCTTGTTAGTAATGTGGGATACACTGGAGGGACATGGGGGATAGTGTGGTGCTTGTTAGTAATGTGGGGTACACTGGAGGGACATGGGGGATAGTGAGGTGCTTGTTAGTAATGTGGGGTACACTGGAGGGACTTGGGGGGACAGTGCGGTGCTTGTTAGTAATGTGGGGTACACTGGAGGGAGATGGGGGATAGTGCGGTGCTTATTAGTAATGTGGGGTACACTGGAGGGACATGGCGGACAGTGCGGTGCTTGTTAGTAATGTGGGGTACACTGGAGGGACATGGGGGATAGTGTGGTGCTTGTTAGTAATGTGGGGTACACTGGAGGGACATGGTGGACAGTGTGGTGCTTGTTAGTAATGTGGGGATACACTGGAGGGACATGGAGGACAGTGCGGTGCTTGTTAGTAATGGTGGGGTACACTGGAGGGACATGGGGGATAGTGCGGTGCTTGTTAGTAATGTGGGGTACACTGGAGGGAGATGGGGGGGATATTGTGGTGCTTGTTAGTAATGTGGGGTACACTGGAGGGACATGGAGGATAGTGCGGTGCTTGTTAGTAATGTGGGGTACACTGGAGGGACATGGGGGATAGTGTGGTGCTTGTTAGTAATGTGGGGTACACTGGAGGGACATGGGGGGATAGTGCGGTGCTTGTTAGTAATGTGGGGTACACTGGAGGGACATGGAGGACAGTGCGGTGCTTGTTAGTAATGTGGGGTACACTGGAGGGACATGGGGGATAGTGTGGTGCTTGTTAGTAATGTGGGATACACTGGAGGGACATGGAGGACAGTGCGGTGCTTGTTAGTAATGTGGGGTACACTGGAGAGACTGGGGGGGGATAGTGTGCTGCTAGTTAATGTGGGGGTACACTGGAGGGACATGGAGGACAGTGCGGTGCTTGTTGGTAATGTGGGGTACACTGGAGGGACATGGGGGATAGTGCGGTGCTTGTTAGTAATGTGGGATACACTGGAGGGACATGGGGGATAGTGTGGTGCTTGTTAGTAATGTGGGGTACACTGGAGGGACATGGGGATAGTGCGGTGCTTGTTAGTAATGTGGGGTACACTGGAGGGACATGGAGGACAGTGCGGTGCTTGTTAGTAATGTGGGGTACACTGGAGGGACATGGGGGATAGTGCGGTGCTTGTTAGTAATGTGGGGTACACTGGAGGGACATGGGGGATAGTGTGGTGCTTGTTAGTAAAGTGGGGTACACTGGAGGGACATGGAGGACAGTGCGGTGCTTGTTAGTAATGGTGGGGTACACTGGAGGGACATGGGGGATAGTGCGGTGCTTGTTAGTAATGTGGGGTACACTGGAGGGACATGGAGGACAGTGCGGTGCTTGTTAGTAATGTGGGGTACACTGGAGAGACTTGGGGGGGGGGATAGTGAGGTGCTTGTTAGTAATGTGGGGTACACTGGAGGGACATGGGGGATAGTGAGGTGCTTGTTAGTAATGTGGGGTACACTGGAGGGACATGGAGGACAGTGCGGTGCTTGTTAGTAATGTGGGGTACACTGGAGGGACATGGAGGACAGTGCGGTGCTTGTTAGTAATGTGGGGTACACTGGAGGGACATGGAGGACAGTGCGGTGCTTGTTAGTAATGGTGGGGTACACTGGAGGGACATGGGGGATAGTGCGGTGCTTGTTAGTAATGTGGGGTACACTGGAGGGAGATGGGGGGGATAGTGCGGTGCTTGTTAGTAATGTGGGGTACACTGGAGGGACATGGAGGATAGTGCGATGCTTGTTAGTAATGTGGGGTACACTGGAGGGACATGGGGGATAGTGTGGTGCTTGTTAGTAATGTGGGATACACTGGAGGGACATGGAGGACATTGCGGTGCTTGTTAGTAATGTGGGGTACACTGGAGAGACTGGGGGGGGATAGTGTGCTGCTAGTTAATGTGGGGGTACACTGGAGGGACATGGAGGACAGTGCGGTGCTTGTTAGTAATGTGGGGTACACTGGAGGGACATGGGGGATAGTGCGGTGCTTGTTAGTAATGTGGGATACACTGGAGGGACATGGGGGATAGTGTGGTGCTTGTTAGTAATGTGGGGTACACTGGAGGGACATGGGGGATAGTGCGGTGCTTGTTAGTAATGTGGGGTACACTGGAGGGACATGGAGGACAGTGCGGTGCTTGTTAGTAATGTGGGGTACACTGGAGGGACATGGAGGACAGTTCGGTACTTGTTAGTAATGTGGGGTACACTGGAGGGACATGGGGGATAGTGTGGTGCTTGTTAGTAATGTGGGGTACACTGGAGGGACATGGAGGACAGTGCGGTGCTTGTTAGTAATGTGGGGTACACTGGAGGGACATGGGGGATAGTGCGGTGCTTGTTAGTAATGTGGGGTACACTGGAGAGACATGGAGGACAGTGCGGTGCTTGTTAGTAATGGTGGGGTACACTGGAGGGACATGGGGGATAGTGCGGTGCTTGTTAGTAATGTGGGGTACACTGGAGGGACATGGGGGATAGTGCGGTGCTTGTTAGTAATGTGGGGTACACTGGAGGGACATGGAGGATATTGCGGTGCTTGTTAGTAATGTGGGGTACACTGGAGGGACATGGGGGATAGTGCGGTGCTTGTTAGTAATGGTGGGGTACACTGGAGGGACATAGAGGACAGTGCGGTGCTTGTTAGTAATGTGGGGATACACTGGAGGGACATGGGGGATAGTGTGGTGCTTGTTAGTAATGTGGGGTACACTGGAGAGACTTGGGGGGGGATAGTGAGGTGCTTGTTAGTAATGTGGGGTACACTGGAGGGACATGGGGGATAGTGAGGTGCTTGTTAGTAATGTGGGGTACACTGGAGGGACTTGGGGGGACAGTGCGGTGCTTGTTAGTAATGTGGGGTACACTGGAGAGACTTGGGGGGAGGGGATAGTGCTCTGCTTGTTAATGTGGGGTACACTGGAGGGTCATGGAGGACAGTGCGGTGCTTGTTAGTAATGTGGGGTACACTGGAGGGAGATGGGGGGATAGTGCGGTGCTTATTAGTAATGTGGGGTACACTGGAGGGACATGGCGGACAGTGTGGTGCTTGTTAGTAATGTGGGGTACACTGGAGGGACATGGGGGATAGTGCGGTGCTTGTTAGTAATGTGGGGTACACTGGAGGGACATGGAGGACAGTGTGGTGCTTGTTAGTAATGTGGGGTACACTGGAGGGACATGGGGGATAGTGCGGTGCTTGTTAGTAATGTGGGGTACACTGGAGGGACATGGGGGGATAGTGCGGTGCTTGTTAGTAATGTGGGGTACACTGGAGGGACATGGAGGACAGTGCGGTGCTTGTTAGTAATGTGGGGTACACTGGAGGGACATGGGGGATAGTGTGGTGCTTGTTAGTAATGTGGGATACACTGGAGGGACATGGAGGACAGTGCGGTGCTTGTTAGTAATGTGGGGTACACTGGAGAGACTGGGGGGGGATAGTGTGCTGCTAGTTAATGTGGGGGTACACTGGAGGGACATGGAGGACAGTGCGGTGCTTGTTGGTAATGTGGGGTACACTGGAGGGACATGGGGGATAGTGCGGTGCTTGTTAGTAATGTGGGATACACTGGAGGGACATGGGGGATAGTGTGGTGCTTGTTAGTAATGTGGGGTACACTGGAGGGACATGGGGGATAGTGCGGTGCTTGTTAGTAATGTGGGGTACACTGGAGGGACATGGGGGATAGTGCGGTGCTTGTTAGTAATGTGGGGTACACTGGAGGGACATGGGGGATAGTGTGGTGCTTGTTAGTAATGTGGGGTACACTGGAGAGACTTGGGGGGATATTGCGGTTCTTGTTAGTAATGTGGGGTACACTGGAGGGACATGGGGGATAGTGTGGTGCTTGTTAGTAATGTGGGGTACACTGGAGGGACATGGGGGATAGTGTGGTGCTTGTTAGTAATGTGGGGTACACTGGAGGGACATGGGGGATAGTGCGGTGCTTGTTAGTAATGTGGGGTACACTGGAGGGACATGGAGGACAGTGCGGTGCTTGTTAGTAATGTGGGGTACACTGGAGGGACATGGAGGATAGTGCGGTGCTTGTTAGTAATGTGGGATACACTGGAGGGACTTAGGGGGATAGTGCGGTGCTTGTTAGTAATGTGGGGTACACTGGATGGACATGGAGGATAGTGCGGTGCTTGTTAGTAATGTGGGGTACACTGGAGGGACATGGGGGATAGTGCGGTTCTTGTTAGTAATGTGGGGTACACTGGAGGGACATGGGGGATAATGTGGTGCTTGTTAGTAATGTGGGGGTACACTGGAGGGACATGGAGGATAGTGCGGTGCTTGTTAGTAATGTGGGGTACACTGGAGGGACATGGGGGATAGTGTGGTGCTTGTTAGTAATGTGGGGTACACTGGAGGGACATGGAGGACAGTGCGGTGCTTGTTAGTAATGTGGGGTACACTGGAGGGACATGGAGGACAGTGCGGTGCTTGTTAGTAATGTGGGGTACACTGGAGGGACATGGAGGACAGTGTGGTGCTTGTTAGTAATGTGGGGTACACTGGAGGGACATGGAGGACAGTGCGGTGCTTGTTAGTAATGTGGGGTACACTGGAGGGACATGGGGGATAGTGTGGTGCTTGTTAGTAATGTGGGGTACACTGGAGGGACATGGGGGATAGTGCGGTGCTTGTTAGTAATGTGGGGTACACTGGAGGGACTTAGGGGGATAGTGGGGTGCTTGTTAGTAATGTGGGGTACACTGGAGGGACATGGAGGACAGTGTGGTGCTTGTTAGTAATGTGGGGTACACTGGAGGGACATGGAGGACAGTGTGGTGCTTGTTAGTAATGTGGGGTACACTGGAGGGACTTAGGGGGATAGTAGGATGATTGTTAGTATTGTGGGGTACACTGGAGGGAGATGGGGGGATATTGCGGTGCTTGTTAGTAATGTGGGGTACACTGGAGAGACTTAGGGGGATAGTGAGGTGCTTGTTAGTAATGTGGGGTACACTGGAGGGATATGGGGGATAGTGTGGTGCTTGTTAGTAATGTGGGGTACACTGGAGGGACATGGAGGACAGTGCGGTGCTTGTTAGTAATGTGGGGTACACTGGAGGGACTTAGGGGGATAGTAGGATGATTGTTAGTAATGTGGGGTACACTGGAGGGAGATGGGGGGGATAGTGCGGTGCTTGTTAGTAATGTGGGGTACACTGGAGGGACATGGGGGATAGTGTGGTGCTTGTTAGTAATGTGGGGTACACTGGAGGGACATGGGGGATAGTGCGATGCTTGTTAGTAATGTGGGGTACACTGGAGGGACATGGGGGATAGTGCGGTGCTTGTTAGTAATGTGGGATACACTGGAGGGACATGGGGGGATAGTAGGATGATTGTTAGTAATGTGGGGTACACTGGAGGGACATGGAGGATAGTGTGGTGCTTGTTAGTAATGTGGGGTACACTGGAGGGAGATGGGGGGGATATTGCGGTGCTTGTTAGTAATGTGGGGTACACTGGAGGGACATGGGGGATAGTGCGGTGCTTGTTAGTAATGTGGGGTACACTAGAGGGACATGGGGGCTAGTGGGGTGCTTGTTGGTAATGTGGGGTACACTGGAGAGACTTGGGGGGATAGTAGGATGATTGTTAGTAATGTGGGGTACACTGGAGGGACATGGGGGATAGTGTGGTGCTTGTTAGTAATGTGGGATACACTGGAGGGACATGGAGGACAGTGCGGTGCTTGTTAGTAATGTGGGGTACACTGGAGAGACTGGGGGGGGATAGTGTGCTGCTAGTTAATGTGGGGGTACACTGGAGGGACATGGAGGACAGTGCGGTGCTTGTTAGTAATGTGGGGTACACTGGAGGGACATGGGGGATAGTGCGGTGCTTGTTAGTAATGTGGGATACACTGGAGGGACATGGGGGATAGTGCAGTGCTTGTTAGTAATGTGGGGTACACTGGAGGGACATGGGGGATAGTGCGGTGCTTGTTAGTAATGTGGGGTACACTGGAGGGACATGGAGGACAGTGCGGTGCTTGTTAGTAATGTGGGGTACACTGGAGGGACATGGGGGATAGTGCGGTGCTTGTTAGTAATGTGGGGTACACTGGAGGGACATGGGGGATAGTGTGGTGCTTGTTAGTAATGTGGGGTACACTGGAGGGACATGGAGGACAGTGCGGTGCTTGTTAGTAATGGTGGGGTACACTGGAGGGACATGGGGGATAGTGCGGTGCTTGTTAGTAATGTGGGGTACACTGGAGGGACATGGAGGACAGTGCGGTGCTTGTTAGTAATGTGGGGTACACTGGAGAGACTTGGGGGGGATAGTGAGGTGCTTGTTAGTAATGTGGGGTACACTGGAGGGACATGGGGGATAGTGAGGTGCTTGTTAGTAATGGTGGGGTACACTGGAGGGACATGGAGGACAGTTCGGTGCTTGTTAGTAATGTGGGGTACACTGGAGGGACATGGAGGACAGTGCGGTGCTTGTTAGTAATGTGGGGTACACTGGAGGGAGATGGGGGGGATATTGCGGTGCTTGTTAGTAATGTGGGGTACACTGGAGGGACATGGAGGATAGTGCGGTGCTTGTTTGTAATGTGGGGTACACTGGAGGGACATGGGGGATAGTGTGGTGCTTGTTAGTAATGTGGGATACACTGGAGGGACATGGAGGACAGTGCGGTGCTTGTTAGTAATGTGGGGTACACTGGAGAGACTGGGGGGGGATAGTGTGCTGCTAGTTAATGTGGGGGTACACTGGAGGGACATGGAGGACAGTGCGGTGCTTGTTAGTAATGTGGGATACACTGGAGGGACATGGGGGATAGTGTGGTGCTTGTTAGTAATGTGGGGTACACTGGAGGGACATGGGGGATAGTGCGGTGCGTGTTAGTAGTGTGGGGTACACTGGAGGGAGATGGGGGGATAGTGTGGTGCTTGTTAGTAATGTGGGGTACACTGGAGGGACATGGAGGACAGTGCGGTGCTTGTTAGTAATGTGGGGTACACTGGAGGGTCATGGAGGACAGTGCGGTGCTTGTTAGTAATGTGGGATACACTGGAGGGACATGGAGGACAGTGCGGTGCTTGTTAGTAATGTGGGGTACACTGGAGGGACATGGGGGATAGTGCGGTGCTTGTTAGTAATGTGGGGTACACTGGAGGGACATGGGGGATAGTGCGGTGCTTGTTAGTAATGTGGGGTACACTGGAGGGACATGGAGGACAGTGCGGTGCTTGTTAGTAATGTGGGATACACTGGAGGGACATGGGGGATAGTGCGGTGCTTGTTAGTAATGTGGGGTACACTGGAGGGACATGGAGGACAGTGCGGTGCTTGTTAGTAATGTGGGGTACACTGGAGGGACATGGGGGATAGTGCGGTGCTTGTTAGTAATGTGGGGTACACTGGAGGGACATGGAGGACAGTGCGGTGCTTGTTAGTAATGTGGGGTACACTGGAGGGACATGGGGGATAGTGCGGTGCTTGTTAGTAATGTGGGGTACACTGGAGGGACATGGAGGACAGTGCGGTGCTTGTTAGTAATGTGGGGTACACTGGAGGGACATGGAGGACAGTTCGGTACTTGTTAGTAATGTGGGGTACACTGGAGGGACATGGGGGATAGTGCGGTGCTTGTTAGTAATGTGGGGTACACTGGAGGGACATGGAGGACAGTGCGGTGCTTGTTAGTAATGTGGGGTACACTGGAGGGACATGGGGGATAGTGTGGTGCTTGTTAGTAATGTGGGGTACACTGGAGGGACATGGAGGACAGTGCGGTGCTTGTTAGTAATGTGGGGTACACTGGAGGGACATGGGGGATAGTGCGGTGCTTGTTAGTAATGTGGGGTACACTGGAGGGACATGGAGGACAGTGCGGTGCTTGTTAGTAATGTGGGGATACACTGGAGGGACATGGGGGATAGTGTGGTGCTTGTTAGTAATGTGGGGTACACTGGAGGGACATGGGGATAGTGAGGTGCTTGTTAGTAATGTGGGGTACACTGGAGGGACTTGGGGGGACAGTGCGGTGCTTGTTAGTAATGTGGGGTACACTGGAGAGACTTGGGGGGGGGGGGATAGTGCTCTGCTTGTTAATGTGGGGTACACTGGAGGGTCATGGAGGACAGTGCGGTGCTTGTTAGTAATGTGGGGTACACTGGAGGGAGATGGGGGATAGTGCGGTGCTTATTAGTAATGTGGGGTACACTGGAGGGACATGGCGGACAGTGCGGTGCTTGTTAGTAATGTGGGGTACACTGGAGGGACATGGGGGATAGTGTGGTGCTTGTTAGTAATGTGGGGTACACTGGAGGGACATGGCGGACAGTGTGGTGCTTGTTAGTAATGTGGGGATACACTGGAGGGACATGGAGGACAGTGCGGTGCTTGTTAGTAATGGTGGGGTACACTGGAGGGACATGGGGGATAGTGCGGTGCTTGTTAGTAATGTGGGGTACACTGGAGGGAGATGGGGGGGATATTGCGGTGCTTGTTAGTAATGTGGGGTACACTGGAGGGACATGGAGGATAGTGCGGTGCTTGTTAGTAATGTGGGGTACACTGGAGGGACATGGGGGATAGTGTGGTGCTTGTTAGTAATGTGGGGTACACTGGAGGGACATGGGGGGATAGTGCGGTGCTTGTTAGTAATGTGGGGTACACTGGAGGGACATGGAGGACAGTGCGGTGCTTGTTAGTAATGTGGGGTACACTGGAGGGACATGGGGGGATAGTGCGGTGCTTGTTAGTAATGTGGGGTACACTGGAGGGACATGGGGGATAGTGTGGTGCTTGTTAGTAATGTGGGATACACTGGAGGGACATGGAGGACAGTGCGGTGCTTGTTAGTAATGTGGGGTACACTGGAGGGACATGGAGGACAGTGCGGTGCTTGTTAGTAATGTGGGATACACTGGAGGGACATGGAGGACAGTGCGGTGCTTGTTAGTAATGTGGGGTACACTGGAGAGACTGGGGGGGGATAGTGTGCTGCTAGTTAATGTGGGGGTACACTGGAGGGACATGGAGGACAGTGCGGTGCTTGTTGGTAATGTGGGGTACACTGGAGGGACATGGGGGATAGTGCGGTGCTTGTTAGTAATGTGGGGTACACTGGAGGGACATGGGGGATAGTGTGGTGCTTGTTAGTAATGTGGGGTACACTGGAGGGACATGGGGGATAGTGTGGTGCTTGTTATTAATGTGGGGTACACTGGAGGGACATGGGGGATAGTGCGGTGCTTGTTAGTAATGTGGGGTACACTGGAGGGACATGGAGGACAGTGCGGTGCTTGTTAGTAATGTGGGGTACACTGGAGGGACATGGGGGATAGTGCGGTGCTTGTTAGTAATGTGGGGTACACTGGAGGGACATGGGGGATAGTGTGGTGCTTGTTAGTAATGTGGGGTACACTGGAGGGACGTGGAGGACAGTGCGGTGCTTGTTAGTAATGGTGGGGTACACTGGAGGGACATGGGGGATAGTGCGGTGCTTGTTAGTAATGTGGGGTACACTGGAGGGACATGGGGGATAGTGTGGTGCTTGTTAGTAATGTGGGGTACACTGGAGGGACATGGAGGACAGTGCGGTGCTTGTTAGTAATGTGGGGTACACTGGAGAGACTTGGGGGGGGATAGTGAGGTGCTTGTTAGTAATGTGGGGTACACTGGAGGGACATGGGGGATAGTGCGGTGCTTGTTAGTAATGTGGGGTACACTGGAGGGACATGGAGGACAGTGCGGTGCTTGTTAGTAATGTGGGGTACACTGGAGGGACATGGAGGACAGTGCGGTGCTTGTTAGTAATGGTGGGGTACACTGGAGGGACATGGGGGATAGTGCGGTGCTTGTTAGTAATGTGGGGTACACTGGAGGGAGATGGGGGGGGGATATTGCGGTGCTTGTTTGTAATGTGGGGTACACTGGAGGGACATGGAGGATAGTGCGGTGCTTGTTAGTAATGTGGGGTACACTGGAGGGACATGGGGGATAGTGTGGTGCTTGTTAGTAATGTGGGATACACTGGAGGGACATGGAGGACAGTGCGGTGCTTGTTAGTAATGTGGGATACACTGGAGGGACATGGGGGATAGTGTGGTGCTTGTTAGTAATGTGGGGTACACTGGAGGGACATGGGGGATAGTGCGGTGCTTGTTAGTAATGTGGGGTACACTGGAGGGACATGCAGGACAGTGCGGTGCTTGTTAGTAATGTGGGGTACACTGGAGGGACATGGAGGACAGTTTGGTACTTGTTAGTAATGTGGGGTACACTGGAGGGACATGGGGGATAGTGCGGTGCTTGTTAGTAATGTGGGGTACACTGGAGGGACATGGAGGACAGTGCGGTGATTGTTAGTAATGTGGGGTACACTGGAGGGACATGGGGGATAGTGTGGTGCTTGTTAGTAATGTGGGGTACACTGGAGGGACATGGAGGACAGTGCGGTGCTTGTTAGTAATGTGGGGTACACTGGAGGGACATGGGGGATAGTGCGGTGCTTGTTAGTAATGTGGGGTACACTGGAGGGACATGGAGGACAGTGTGGTGCTTGTTAGTAATGTGGGGTACACTGGAGGGACATGGGGGATATTGCGGTGCTTGTTAGTAATGTGGGGTACACTGGAGAGACATGGAGGACAGTGCGGTGCTTGTTAGTAATGGTGGGGTACACTGGAGGGACATGGGGGATAGTGCGGTGCTTGTTAGTAATGTGGGGTACACTGGAGGGACATGGAGGATATTGCGGTGCTTGTTAGTAATGTGGGGTACACTGGAGGGACATGGGGGATAGTGCGGTGCTTGTTAGTAATGGTGGGGTACACTGGAGGGACATGGAGGACAGTGCGGTGCTTGTTAGTAATGGTGGGGTACACTGGAGCGACATGGGGGATAGTGCGTTGCTTGTTAGTAAAGTGGGGTACACTGGAGGGACATGGAGGACAGTGCGGTGCTTGTTAGTAATGTGGGGATACACTGGAGGGACATGGGGGATAGTGTGGTGCTTGTTAGTAATGTGGGGTACACTGGAGGGACATGGGGGATAGTGAGGTGCTTGTTAGTAATGTGGGGTACACTGGAGGGACTTGGGGGGACAGTGCGGTGCTTGATAGTAATGTGGGGTACACTGGAGAGACTTGGAGGGGGGGGGATAGTGCTCTGCTTGTTAATGTGGGGTACACTGGAGGGTCATGGAGGACAGTGCGGTGCTTGTTAGTAATGTGGGGTACACTGGAGGGAGATGGGGGATAGTGCGGTGCTTATTAGTAATGTGGGGTACACTGGAGGGACATGGCGGACAGTGCGGTGCTTGTTAGTAATGTGGGGTACACTGGAGGGACATGGGGGATAGTGTGGTGCTTGTTATTAATGTGGGGTACACTGGAGTGACATGGCGGACAGTGTGGTGCTTGTTAGTAATGTGGGGATACACTGGAGGGACATGGAGGACAGTGCGGTGCTTGTTAGTAATGGTGGGGTACACTGGAGGGACATGGGGGATAGTGCGGTGCTTGTTAGTAATGTGGGGTACACTGGAGGGAGATGGGGGGGATATTGTGGTGCTTGTTAGTAATGTGGGGTACACTGGAGGGACATGGAGGATAGTGCGGTGCTTGTTAGTAATGTGGGGTACACTGGAGGGACATGGAGGACAGTGCGGTGCTTGTTAGTAATGTGGGGTACACTGGAGGGACATGGAGGACAGTGCGGTGCTTGTTAGTAATGTGGGGTACACTGGAGGGACATGGAGGACAGTGCGGTGCTTGTTAGTAATGGTGGGGTACACTGGAGGGACATGGGGGATAGTGCGGTGCTTGTTAGTAATGTGGGGTACACTGGAGGGAGATGGGGGGGATATTGCGGTGCTTGTTAGTAATGTGGGGTACACTGGAGGGACATGGAGGATAGTGCGGTGCTTGTTAGTAATGTGGGGTACACTGGAGGGACATGGGGGATAGTGTGGTGCTTGTTAGTAATGTGGGATACACTGGAGGGACATGGAGGACAGTGCGGTGCTTGTTAGTAATGTGGGGTACACTGGAGAGACTGGGGGGGGATAGTGTGCTGCTAGTTAATGTGGGGGACACTGGAGGGACATGGGGGATAGTGAGGTGCTTGTTAGTAATGTGGGGTACACTGGAGGGACATGGAGGACAGTGCGGTGCTTGTTAGTAATGTGGGGTACACTGGAGGGACATGGAGGACAGTGCGGTGCTTGTTAGTAATGTGGGGTACACTGGAGGGACATGGGGGATAGTGCGGTGCTTGTTAGTAATGTGGGGTACACTGGAGGGACATGGGGGATAGTGTGGTGCTTGTTAGTAATGTGGGGTACACTGGAGGGACATGGAGGACAGTGCGGTGCTTGTTAGTAATGGTGGGGTACACTGGAGGGACATGGGGGATAGTGCGGTGCTTGTTAGTAATGTGGGGTACACTGGAGGGAGATGGGGGGGATATTGCGGTGCTTGTTAGTAATGTGGGGTACACTGGAGGGACATGGAGGATAGTGCGGTGCTTGTTAGTAATGTGGGGTACACTGGAGGGACATGGGGGATAGTGTGGTGCTTGTTAGTAATGTGGGATACACTGGAGGGACATGGAGGACAGTGCGGTGCTTGTTAGTAATGTGGGGTACACTGGAGAGACTGGGGGGGGATAGTGTGCTGCTAGTTAATGTGGGGGTACACTGGAGGGACATGGAGGACAGTGCGGTGCTTGTTAGTAATGTGGGATACACTGGAGGGACATGGGGGATAGTGTGGTGCTTGTTAGTAATGTGGGGTACACTGGAGGGACATGGGGGATAGTGAGGTGCTTGTTAGTAATGTGGGGTACACTGGAGGGACATGGGGGATAGTGCGGTGCTTGTTAGTAATGTGGGGTACACTGGAGGGACATGGAGGACAGTGCGGTGCTTGTTAGTAATGTGGGATACACTGGAGGGACATGGGGGATAGTGTGGTGCTTGTTAGTAATGTGGGGTACACTGGAGGGACATGGAGGACAGTGCGGTGCTTGTTAGTAATGTGGGGTACACTGGAGGGACATGGGGGATAGTGCGGTGCTTGTTAGTAATGTGGGGTACACTGGAGGGACATGGAGGACAGTGCGGTGCTTGTTAGTAATGTGGGGTACACTGGAGGGACATGGAGGACAGTTCGGTACTTGTTAGTAATGTGGGGTACACTGGAGGGACATGGGGGATAGTGCGGTGCTTGTTAGTAATGTGGGGTACACTGGAGGGACATGGAGGACAGTGTGGTGCTTGTTAGTAATGTGGGGTACACTGGAGGGACATGGGGGATAGTGCGGTGCTTGTTAGTAATGTGGGGTACACTGGAGGGACATGGGGGATAGTGCGGTGCTTGTTAGTAATGTGGGGTACACTGGAGGGACATGGAGGACAGTGCGGTGCTTGTTAGTAATGTGGGGATACACTGGAGGGACATGGGGGATAGTGTGGTGCTTGTTAGTAATGTGGGGTACACTGGAGGGACATGGGGGATAGTGAGGTGCTTGTTAGTAATGTGGGGTACACTAGAGGGACTTGGGGGGACAGTGCGGTGCTTGTTAGTAATGTGGGGTACACTGGAGAGACTTGGGGGGGGGATAGTGCTCTGCTTGTTAATGTGGGGTACACTGGAGGGTCATGGAGGACAGTGCGGTGCTTGTTAGTAATGTGGGGTACACTGGAGGGACATGGGGGATAGTGTGGTGCTTGTTAGTAATGTGGGGTACACTGGAGGGACATGGCGGACAGTGTGGTGCTTGTTAGTAATGTGGGGTACACTGGAGGGACATGGAGGACAGTGCGGTGCTTGTTAGTAATGTGGGGTACACTGGAGGGACATGGGGGATAGTGTGGTGCTTGTTAGTAATGTGGGGTACACTGGAGGGACATGGGGGGATAGTGCGGTGCTTGTTAGTAATGTGGGGTACACTGGAGGGAGATGGGGGGGATATTGTGGTGCTTGTTAGTAATGTGGGGTACACTGGAGGGACATGGAGGATAGTGCGGTGATTGTTAGTAATGTGGGGTACACTGGAGGGACATGGGGGGATAGTGCGGTGCTTGTTAGTAATGTGGGGTACACTGGAGGGACATGGGGGATAGTGTGGTGCTTGTTAGTAATGTGGGGTACACTGGAGGGACATGGGGGGATAGTGCGGTGCTTGTTAGTAATGTGGGGTACACTGGAGGGACATGGAGGACAGTGCGGTGCTTGTTAGTAATGTGGGGTACACTGGAGGGACATGGGGGATAGTGTGGTGCTTGTTAGTAATGTGGGATACACTGGAGGGACATGGAGGACAGTGCGGTGCTTGTTAGTAATGTGGGGTACACTGGAGAGACTGGGGGGGGATAGTGTGCTGCTAGTTAATGTGGGGGTACACTGGAGGGACATGGAGGACAGTGCGGTGCTTGTTGGTAATGTGGGGTACACTGGAGGGACATGGGGGATAGTGCGGTGCTTGTTAGTAATGTGGGATACACTGGAGGGACATGGGGGATAGTGTGGTGCTTGTTAGTAATGTGGGGTACACTGGAGGGACATGGGAGATAGTGCGGTGCTTGTTAGTAATGTGGGGTACACTGGAGGGACATGGAGGACAGTGCGGTGCTTGTTAGTAATGTGGGGTACACTGGAGGGACATGGGGGATAGTGCGGTGCTTGTTAGTAATGTGGGGTACACTGGAGGGACATGGGGGATAGTGTGGTGCTTGTTAGTAAAGTGGGGTACACTGGAGGGACATGGAGGACAGTGCGGTGCTTGTTAGTAATGGTGGGGTACACTGGAGGGACATGGGGGATAGTGCGGTGCTTGTTAGTAATGTGGGGTACACTGGAGGGACATGGAGGACAGTGCGGTGCTTGTTAGTAATGTGGGGTACACTGGAGAGACATGGGGGATAGTGAGGTGCTTGTTAGTAATGTGGGGTACACTGGAGGGACATGGAGGACAGTGCGGTGCTTGTTAGTAATGTGGGGTACACTGGAGGGACATGGAGGACAGTGCGGTGCTTGTTAGTAATGTGGGGTACACTGGAGGGACATGGAGGACAGTGCGGTGCTTGTTAGTAATGGTGGGGTACACTGGAGGGACATGGGGGATAGTGCGGTGCTTGTTAGTAATGTGGGGTACACTGGAGGGAGATGGGGGGGATATTGCGGTGCTTGTTAGTAATGTGGGGTACACTGGAGGGACATGGAGGATAGTGCGGTGCTTGTTAGTAATGTGGGGTACACTGGAGGGACATGGAGGATAGTGTGGTGCTTGTTAGTAATGTGGGGTACACTGGAGGGACATGGGGGATAGTGTGGTGCTTGTTAGTAATGTGGGATACACTGGAGGGACATGGAGGACAGTGCGGTGCTTGTTAGTAATGTGGGGTACACTGGAGAGACTGGGGGGGGATAGTGTGCTGCTAGTTAATGTGGGGGTACACTGGAGGGACATGGAGGACAGTGCGGTGCTTGTTAGTAATGTGGGGTACACTGGAGGGACATGGGGGATAGTGCGGTGCTTGTTAGTAATGTGGGATACACTGGAGGGACATGGGGGATAGTGTGGTGCTTGTTAGTAATGTGGGGTACACTGGAGGGACATGGGGGATAGTGCGGTGCTTGTTAGTAATGTGGGGTACACTGGAGGGACATGGAGGACAGTGCGGTGCTTGTTAGTAATGTGGGGTACACTGGAGGGACATGGAGGACAGTTCGGTACTTGTTAGTAATGTGGGGTACACTGGAGGGACATGGGGGATAGTGTGGTGCTTGTTAGTAATGTGGGGTACACTGGAGGGACATGGGGGATAGTGCGGTGCTTGTTAGTAATGTGGGGTACACTGGAGAGACATGGAGGACAGTGCGGTGCTTGTTAGTAATGTGGGGTACACTGGAGGGACATGGGGGATAGTGCGGTGCTTGTTAGTAATGTGGGGTACACTGGAGAGACATGGAGGACAGTGCGGTGCTTGTTAGTAATGGTGGGGTACACTGGAGGGACATGGGGGATAGTGCGGTGCTTGTTAGTAATGTGGGGTACACTGGAGGGACATGGAGGATATTGCGGTGCTTGTTAGTAATGTGGGGTACACTGGAGGGACATGGGGGATAGTGCGGTGCTTGTTAGTAATGGTGGGGTACACTGGAGGGACATAGAGGACAGTGCGGTGCTTGTTAGTAATGTGGGGTAAACTGGAGGGACATGGGGGATAGTGTGGTGCTTGTTAGTAATGTGGGGTACACTGGAGGGACATGGAGGACAGTGCGGTGCTTGTTAGTAATGTGGGGATACACTGGAGGGACATGGGGGATAGTGTGGTGCTTGTTAGTAATGTGGGGTACACTGGAGAGACTTGGGGGGGGATAGTGAGGTGCTTGTTAGTAATGTGGGGTACACTGGAGGGACATGGGGGATAGTGAGGTGCTTGTTAGTAATGTGGGGTACACTGGAGGGACTTGGGGGGACAGTGCGGTGCTTGTTAGTAATGTGGGGTACACTGGAGAGACTTGGGGGGGGGGGATAGTGCTCTGCTTGTTAATGTGGGGTACACTGGAGGGACATGGGGGATAGTGTGGTGCTTGTTAGTAATGTGGGGTACACTGGAGGGTCATGGAGGACAGTGCGGTGCTTGTTAGTAATGTGGGGTACACTGGAGGGAGATGGGGGGATAGTGCGGTGCTTATTAGTAATGTGGGGTACACTGGAGGGACATGGCGGACAGTGTGGTGCTTGTTAGTAATGTGGGGTACACTGGAGGGACATGGGGGATAGTGCGGTGCTTGTTAGTAATGTGGGGTACACTGGAGGGACATGGAGGACAGTGCGGTGCTTGTTAGTAATGTGGGGTACACTGGAGGGACATGGGGGATAGTGCGGTGCTTGTTAGTAATGTGGGGTACACTGGAGGGACATGGGGGGATAGTGCGGTGCTTGTTAGTAATGTGGGGTACACTGGAGGGACATGGAGGACAGTGCGGTGCTTGTTAGTAATGTGGGGTACACTGGAGGGACATGGAGGACAGTGCGGTGCTTGTTAGTAATGTGGGATACACTGGAGGGACATGGAGGACATTGCGGTGCTTGTTAGTAATGTGGGATACACTGGAGGGACATGGAGGACAGTGCGGTGCTTGTTAGTAATGTGGGGTACACTGGAGAGACTGGGGGGGGATAGTGTGCTGCTAGTTAATGTGGGGGTACACTGGAGGGACATGGAGGACAGTGCGGTGCTTGTTGGTAATGTGGGGTACACTGGAGGGACATGGGGGATAGTGCGGTGCTTGTTAGTAATGTGGGATACACTGGAGGGACATGGGGGATAGTGTGGTGCTTGTTAGTAATGGTGGGGTACACTGGAGGGACATGGAGGACAGTGCGGTGCTTGTTAGTAATGGTGGGGTACACTGGAGGGACATGGGGGATAGTGCGTTGCTTGTTAGTAAAGTGGGGTACACTGGAGGGACATGGAGGACAGTGCGGTGCTTGTTAGTTATGTGGGGATACACTGGAGGGACATGGGGGATAGTGTGGTGCTTGTTAGTAATGTGGGGTACACTGGAGGGACATGGGGGATAGTGAGGTGCTTGTTAGTAATGTGGGGTACACTGGAGGGACTTGGGGGGACAGTGCGGTGCTTGATAGTAATGTGGGGTACACTGGAGAGACTTGGAGGGGGGGGGATAGTGCTCTGCTTGTTAATGTGGGGTACACTGGAGGGTCATGGAGGACAGTGCGGTGCTTGTTAGTAATGTGGGGTACACTGGAGGGAGATGGGGGATAGTGCGGTGCTTATTAGTAATGTGGGGTACACTGGAGGGACATGGCGGACAGTGCGGTGCTTGTTAGTAATGTGGGGTACACTGGAGGGACATGGGGGATAGTGTGGTGCTTGTTAGTAATGTGGGGTACACTGGAGTGACATGGCGGACAGTGTGGTGCTTGTTAGTAATGTGGGGATACACTGGAGGGACATGGAGGACAGTGCGGTGCTTGTTAGTAATGGTGGGGTACACTGGAGGGACATGGGGGATAGTGCGGTGCTTGTTAGTAATGTGGGGTACACTGGAGGGAGATGGGGGGGATATTGTGGTGCTTGTTAGTAATGTGGGGTACACTGGAGGGACATGGAGGATAGTGCGGTGCTTGTTAGTAATGTGGGGTACACTGGAGGGACATGGAGGACAGTGCGGTGCTTGTTAGTAATGTGGGGTACACTGGAGGGACATGGAGGACAGTGCGGTGCTTGTTAGTAATGGTGGGGTACACTGGAGGGACATGGGGGATAGTGCGGTGCTTGTTAGTAATGTGGGGTACACTGGAGGGAGATGGGGGGGATATTGCGGTGCTTGTTAGTAATGTGGGGTACACTGGAGGGACATGGAGGATAGTGCGGTGCTTGTTAGTAATGTGGGGTACACTGGAGGGACATGGGGGATAGTGTGGTGCTTGTTAGTAATGTGGGATACACTGGAGGGACATGGAGGACAGTGCGGTGCTTGTTAGTAATGTGGGGTACACTGGAGAGACTGGGGGGGGATAGTGTGCTGCTAGTTAATGTGGGGTACACTGGAGGGACATGGGGGATAGTGAGGTGCTTGTTAGTAATGTGGGGTACACTGGAGGGACATGGAGGACAGTGCGGTGCTTGTTAGTAATGTGGGGTACACTGGAGGGACATGGAGGACAGTGCGGTGCTTGTTAGTAATGTGGGGTACACTGGAGGGACATGGGGGATAGTGCGGTGCTTGTTAGTAATGTGGGGTACACTGGAGGGACATGGGGGATAGTGTGGTGCTTGTTAGTAATGTGGGGTACACTGGAGGGACATGGAGGACAGTGCGGTGCTTGTTAGTAATGGTGGGGTACACTGGAGGGACATGGGGGATAGTGCGGTGCTTGTTAGTAATGTGGGGTACACTGGAGGGAGATGGGGGGGATATTGCGGTGCTTGTTAGTAATGTGGGGTACACTGGAGGGACATGGAGGATAGTGCGGTGCTTGTTAGTAATGTGGGGTACACTGGAGGGACATGGGGGATAGTGTGGTGCTTGTTAGTAATGTGGGATACACTGGAGGGACATGGAGGACAGTGCGGTGCTTGTTAGTAATGTGGGGTACACTGGAGAGACTGGGGGGGGATAGTGTGCTGCTAGTTAATGTGGGGGTACACTGGAGGGACATGGAGGACAGTGCGGTGCTTGTTAGTAATGTGGGATACACTGGAGGGACATGGGGGATAGTGTGGTGCTTGTTAGTAATGTGGGGTACACTGGAGGGACATGGGGGATAGTGAGGTGCTTGTTAGTAATGTGGGGTACACTGGAGGGACATGGGGGATAGTGCGGTGCTTGTTAGTAATGTGGGGTACACTGGAGGGACATGGAGGACAGTGCGGTGCTTGTTAGTAATGTGGGATACACTGGAGGGACATGGGGGATAGTGTGGTGCTTGTTAGTAATGTGGGGTACACTGGAGGGACATGGAGGACAGTGCGGTGCTTATTAGTAATGTGGGGTACACTGGAGGGACATGGGGGATAGTGCGGTGCTTGTTAGTAATGTGGGGTACACTGGAGGGACATGGAGGACAGTGCGGTGCTTGTTAGTAATGTGGGGTACACTGGAGGGACATGGAGGACAGTTCGGTACTTGTTAGTAATGTGGGGTACACTGGAGGGACATGGGGGATAGTGCGGTGCTTGTTAGTAATGTGGGGTACACTGGAGGGACATGGAGGACAGTGTGGTGCTTGTTAGTAATGTGGGGTACACTGGAGGGACATGGGGGATAGTGCGGTGCTTGTTAGTAATGTGGGGTACACTGGAGGGACATGGGGGATAGTGCGGTGCTTGTTAGTAATGTGGGGTACACTGGAGGGACATGGAGGACAGTGCGGTGCTTGTTAGTAATGTGGGGATACACTGGAGGGACATGGGGGATAGTGTGGTGCTTGTTAGTAATGTGGGGTACACTGGAGGGACATGGGGGATAGTGAGGTGCTTGTTAGTAATGTGGGGTACACTGGAGGGACTTGGGGGGACAGTGCGGTGCTTGTTAGTAATGTGGGGTACACTGGAGAGACTTGGGGGGGGATAGTGCTCTGCTTGTTAATGTGGGGTACACTGGAGGGTCATGGAGGACAGTGCGGTGCTTGTTAGTAATGTGGGGTACACTGGAGGGAGATGGGGGATAGTGCGGTGCTTATTAGTAATGTGGGGTACACTGGAGGGACATGGCGGACAGTGCGGTGCTTGTTAGTAATGTGGGGTACACTGGAGGGACATGGAGGACAGTGCGGTGCTTGTTAGTAATGGTGGGGTACACTGGAGGGACATGGGGGATAGTGCGGTGCTTGTTAGTAATGTGGGGTACACTGGAGGGTCATGGAGGACAGTGCGGTGCTTGTTAGTAATGTGGGATACACTGGAGGGACATGGAGGATAGTGCGGTGCTTGTTAGTAATGTGGGGATACACTGGAGGGAGATGGGGGATAGTGCGGTGCTTATTAGTAATGTGGGGTACACTGGAGGGACATGGCGGACAGTGCGGTGCTTGTTAGTAATGTGGGGTACACTGGAGGGACATGGGGGATAGTGTGGTGCTTGTTAGTAATGTGGGGTACACTGGAGGGACATGGCGGACAGTGTGGTGCTTGTTAGTAATGTGGGGTACACTGGAGGGACATGGAGGACAGTGCGGTGCTTGTTAGTAATGTGGGGTACACTGGAGGGAGATGGGGGGGATATTGTGGTGCTTGTTAGTAATGTGGGGTACACTGGAGGGACATGGAGGATAGTGCGGTGCTTGTTAGTAATGTGGGGTACACTGGAGGGACATGGGGGATAGTGTGGTGCTTGTTAGTAATGTGGGGTACACTGGAGGGACATGGGGGGATAGTGCGGTGCTTGTTAGTAATGTGGGGTACACTGGAGGGAGATGGGGGGGATATTGTGGTGCTTGTTAGTAATGTGGGGTACACTGGAGGGACATGGAGGATAGTGCGGTGATTGTTAGTAATGTGGGGTACACTGGAGGGACATGGGGGGATAGTGCGGTGCTTGTTAGTAATGTGGGGTACACTGGAGGGACATGGGGGATAGTGTGGTGCTTGTTAGTAATGTGGGGTACACTGGAGGGACATGGGGGGATAGTGCGGTGCTTGTTAGTAATGTGGGGTACACTGGAGGGACATGGAGGACAGTGCGGTGCTTGTTAGTAATGTGGGGTACACTGGAGGGACATGGGGGATAGTGTGGTGCTTGTTAGTAATGTGGGATACACTGGAGGGACATGGAGGACAGTGCGGTGCTTGTTAGTAATGTGGGGTACACTGGAGAGACTGGGGGGGGGATAGTGTGCTGCTAGTTAATGTGGGGGTACACTGGAGGGACATGGAGGACAGTGCGGTGCTTGTTGGTAATGTGGGGTACACTGGAGGGACATGGGGGATAGTGCGGTGCTTGTTAGTAATGTGGGATACACTGGAGGGACATGGGGGATAGTGTGGTGCTTGTTAGTAATGTGGGGTACACTGGAGGGACATGGGAGATAGTGCGGTGCTTGTTAGTAATGTGGGGTACACTGGAGGGACATGGAGGACAGTGCGGTGCTTGTTAGTAATGTGGGGTACACTGGAGGGACATGGGGGATAGTGCGGTGCTTGTTAGTAATGTGGGGTACACTGGAGGGACATGGAGGACAGTGCGGTGCTTGTTAGTAATGTGGGGTACACTGGAGGGACATGGAGGACAGTGCGGTGCTTGTTAGTAATGTGGGGTACACTGGAGGGACATGGAGGACAGTGCGGTGCTTGTTAGTAATGGTGGGGTACACTGGAGGGACATGGGGGATAGTGCGGTTCTTGTTAGTAATGTGGGGTACACTGGAGGGAGATGGGGGGGATATTGCGGTGCTTGTTAGTCATGTGGGGTACACTGGAGGGACATGGAGGATAGTGCGGTGCTTGTTAGTAATGTGGGGTACACTGGAGGGACATGGAGGATAGTGTGGTGCTTGTTAGTAATGTGGGGTACACTGGAGGGACATGGGGGATAGTGTGGTGCTTGTTAGTAATGTGGGATACACTGGAGGGACATGGAGGACAGTGCGGTGCTTGTTAGTAATGTGGGGTACACTGGAGAGACTGGGGGGGGATAGTGTGCTGCTAGTTAATGTGGGGGTACACTGGAGGGACATGGAGGACAGTGCGGTGCTTGTTAGTAATGTGGGGTACACTGGAGGGACATGGGGGATAGTGCGGTGCTTGTTAGTAATGTGGGGTACACTGGAGGGACATGGGGGATAGTGTGGTGCTTGTTAGTAATGTGGGGTACACTGGAGGGACATGGGGGATAGTGCGGTGCTTGTTAGTAATGTGGGGTACACTGGAGGGACATGGAGGACAGTGCGGTGCTTGTTAGTAATGTGGGGTACACTGGAGGGACATGGAGGACAGTTCGGTACTTGTTAGTAATGTGGGGTACACTGGAGGGACATGGGGGATAGTGTGGTGCTTGTTAGTAATGTGGGGTACACTGGAGGGACATGGGGGATAGTGCGGTGCTTGTTAGTAATGTGGGGTACACTGGAGAGACATGGAGGACAGTGCGGTGCTTGTTAGTAATGTGGGGTACACTGGAGGGACATGGGGGATAGTGCGGTGCTTGTTAGTAATGTGGGGTACACTGGAGAGACATGGAGGACAGTGCGGTGCTTGTTAGTAATGGTGGGGTACACTGGAGGGACATGGGGGATAGTGCGGTGCTTGTTAGTAATGTGGGGTACACTGGAGGGACATGGAGGATATTGCGGTGCTTGTTAGTAATGTGGGGTACACTGGAGGGACATGGGGGATAGTGCGGTGCTTGTTAGTAATGGTGGGGTACACTGGAGGGACATAGAGGACAGTGCGGTGCTTGTTAGTAATGTGGGGTAAACTGGAGGGACATGGGGGATAGTGCGGTGCTTGTTAGTAATGTGGGGTACACTGGAGGGACATGGAGGACAGTGCGGTGCTTGTTAGTAATGTGGGGATACACTGGAGGGACATGGGGGATAGTGTGGTGCTTGTTAGTAATGTGGGGTACACTGGAGAGACTTGGGGGGGATAGTGAGGTGCTTGTTAGTAATGTGGGGTACACTGGAGGGACATGGGGGATCATAAGGGGCTTGTTAGTAATGTGGGGTACACTGGAGGGACTTGGGGGGACAGTGCGGTGCTTGTTAGTAATGTGGGGTACACTGGAGAGACTTGGGGGGGGGGGGGGGATAGTGCTCTGCTTGTTAATGTGGGGTACACTGGAGGGACATGGGGGATAGTGTGGTGCTTGTTAGTAATGTGGGGTACACTGGAGGGAGATGGGGGGATAGTGCGGTGCTTATTAGTAATGTGGGGTACACTGGAGGGACATGGCGGACAGTGTGGTGCTTGTTAGTAATGTGGGGTACACTGGAGGGACATGGGGGATAGTGCGGTGCTTGTTAGTAATGTGGGGTACACTGGAGGGACATGGAGGACAGTGCGGTGCTTGTTAGTAATGTGGGGTACACTGGAGGGACATGGGGGATAGTGCGGTGCTTGTTAGTAATGTGGGGTACACTGGAGGGACATGGAGGACAGTGCGGTGCTTGTTAGTAATGTGGGGTACACTGGAGAGACTGGGGGGGGATAGTGTGCTGCTAGTTAATGTGGGGGTACACTGGAGGGACATGGAGGACAGTGCGGTGCTTGTTAGTAATGTGGGGTACACTGGAGGGACATGGAGGACAGTGCGGTGCTTGTTAGTAATGTGGGGTACACTGGAGGGACATGGGGGATAGTGAGGTGCTTGTTAGTAATGTGGGGTACACTGGAGGGACATGGAGGACAGTGCGGTGCTTGTTAGTAATGTGGGGTACACTGGAGGGACATGGAGGACAGTGCGGTGCTTGTTAGTAATGTGGGGTACACTGGAGGGACATGGAGGACAGTGCGGTGCTTGTTAGTAATGGTGGGGTACACTGGAGGGACATGGGGGATAGTGCGGTGCTTGTGAGTAATGTGGGGTACACTGGAGGGAGATGGGGGGATATTGCGGTGCTTGTTAGTAATGTGGGGTACACTGGAGGGACATGGGGGATAGTGCGGTGCTTGTTAGTAATGTGGGGTACACTGGAGAGACATGGAGGACAGTGCGGTGCTTGTTAGTAATGTGGGGTACACTGGAGGGACATGGGGGATAGTGTGGTGCTTGTTAGTAATGTGGGGTACACTGGAGGGACATGGAGGATAGTGCGGTGCTTGTTAGTAATGTGGGGTACACTGGAGGGACATGGGGGATAGTGTGGTGCTTGTTAGTAATGTGGGATACACTGGAGGGACATGGAGGACAGTGCGGTGCTTGTTAGTAATGTGGGGTACACTGGAGAGACTGGGGGGGGATAGTGTGCTGCTAGTTAATGTGGGGGTACACTGGAGGGACATGGAGGACAGTGCGGTGCTTGTTAGTAATGTGGGGTACACTGGAGGGACATGGGGGATAGTGCGGTGCTTGTTAGTAATGTGGGATACACTGGAGGGACATGGGGGATAGTGTGGTGCTTGTTAGTAATGTGGGGTACACTGGAGGGACATGGGGGATAGTGCGGTGCTTGTTAGTAATGTGGGGTACACTGGAGGGACATGGAGGACAGTGCGGTGCTTGTTAGTAATGTGGGGTACACTGGAGGGACATGGGGGATAGTGCGGTGCTTGTTAGTAATGTGGGGTACACTGGAGGGACATGGGGGATAGTGCGGTGCTTATTAGTAATGTGGGGTACACTGGAGGGACATGGAGGACAGTTCGGTACTTGTTAGTAATGTGGGGTACACTGGAGGGAGATGGGGGGGATAGTGCGGTGCTTGTTAGTAATGTGGGGTACACTGGAGGGACATGGGGGATAGTGAGGTGCTTGTTAGTAATGTGGGGTACACTGGAGGGACATGGGGGATAGTGAGGTGCTTGTTAGTAATGTGGGGTACACTGGAGGGACTTGGGGGGACAGTGCGGTGCTTGTTAGTAATGTGGGGTACACTGGAGAGACTTGGGGGGGGGATAGTGCTCTGCTTGTTAATGTGGGGTACACTGGAGGGTCATGGAGGACAGTGCGGTGCTTGTTAGTAATGTGGGGTACACTGGAGGGAGATGGGGGGATAGTGCGGTGCTTATTAGTAATGTGGGGTACACTGGAGGGACATGGCGGACAGTGTGGTGCTTGTTAGTAATGTGGGGTACACTGGAGGGACATGGGGGATAGTGCGGTGCTTGTTAGTAATGTGGGGTACACTGGAGGGACATGGAGGACAGTGTGGTGCTTGTTAGTAATGTGGGGTACACTGGAGGGACATGGGGGATAGTGCGGTGCTTGTTAGTAATGTGGGGTACACTGGAGGGACATGGGGGGATAGTGCGGTGCTTGTTAGTAATGTGGGGTACACTGGAGGGACATGGAGGACAGTGCGGTGCTTGTTAGTAATGTGGGGTACACTGGAGGGACATGGGGGATAGTGTGGTGCTTGTTAGTAATGTGGGATACACTGGAGGGACATGGAGGACAGTGCGGTGCTTGTTAGTAATGTGGGGTACACTGGAGAGACTGGGGGGGGATAGTGTGCTGCTAGTTAATGTGGGGGTACACTGGAGGGACATGGAGGACAGTGCGGTGCTTGTTGGTAATGTGGGGTACACTGGAGGGACATGGGGGATAGTGCGGTGCTTGTTAGTAATGTGGGGTACACTGGAGGGACATGGGGGATAGTGTGGTGCTTGTTAGTAATGTGGGGTACACTGGAGGGACATGGAGGACAGTGCGGTGCTTGTTGGTAATGTGGGGTACACTGGAGGGACATGGGGGATAGTGCGGTGCTTGTTAGTAATGTGGGGTACACTGGAGGGACATGGGGGATAGTGCGGTGCTTGTTAGTAATGTGGGGTACACTGGAGGGACATGGGGGATAGTGTGGTGCTTGTTAGTAATGTGGGGTACACTGGAGAGACTTGGGGGGATATTGCGGTTCTTGTTAGTAATGTGGGGTACACTGGAGGGACATGGGGGATAGTGTGGTGCTTGTTAGTAATCTGGGGTACACTGGAGGGACATGGGGGATAGTGCGGTGCTTGTTAGTAATGTGGGGTACACTGGAGGGACATGGAGGATAGTGTGGTGCTTGTTAGTAATGTGGGGTACACTGGAGGGACATGGGGGATAGTGTGGTGCTTGTTAGTAATGTGGGGTACACTGGAGGGACATGGAGGACAGTGCGGTGCTTGTTAGTAATGTGGGGTACACTGGAGGGACATGGAGGATAGTGCGGTGCTTGTTAGTAATGTGGGATACACTGGAGGGACTTAGGGGGATAGTGCGGTGCTTGTTAGTAATGTGGGGTACACTGGATGGACATGGAGGATAGTGCGGTGCTTGTTAGTAATGTGGGGTACACTGGAGGGACATGGGGGATAGTGCGGTTCTTGTTAGTAATGTGGGGTACACTGGAGGGACATGGGGGATAATGTGGTGCTTGTTAGTAATGTGGGGGTACACTGGAGGGACATGGAGGATAGTGCGGTGCTTGTTAGTAATGTGGGGTACACTGGAGGGACATGGGGGATAGTGTGGTGCTTGTTAGTAATGTGGGGTACACTGGAGGGACATGGAGGACAGTGCGGTGCTTGTTAGTAATGTGGGGTACACTGGAGGGACATGGGGGATAGTGCGATTCTTGTTAGTAATGTGGGGTACACTGGAGGGACATGGGGGATAATGTGGTGCTTGTTAGTAATGTGGGGGTACACTGGAGGGACATGGAGGATAGTGCGGTGCTTGTTAGTAATGTGGGGTACACTGGAGGGACATGGGGGATAATGTGGTGCTTGTTAGTAATGTGGGGGTACACTGGAGGGACATGGAGGATAGTGCGGTGCTTGTTAGTAATGTGGGGTACACTGGAGGGACATGGGGGATAGTGTGGTGCTTGTTAGTAATGTGGGGTACACTGGAGGGACATGGAGGACAGTGCGGTGCTTGTTAGTAATGTGGGGTACACTGGAGGGACATGGAGGACAGTGCGGTGCTTGTTAGTAATGTGGGGTACACTGGAGGGACATGGAGGACAGTGCGGTGCTTGTTAGTAATGTGGGGTACACTGGAGGGACATGGAGGACAGTGTGGTGCTTGTTAGTAATGTGGGGTACACTGGAGGGACATGGAGGACAGTGCGGTGCTTGTTAGTAATGTGGGGTACACTGGAGGGACATGGGGGATAGTGTGGTGCTTGTTAGTAATGTGGGGTACACTGGAGGGACATGGGGGATAGTGCGGTGCTTGTTAGTAATGTGGGGTACACTGGAGGGACTTAGGGGGATAGTGGGGTGCTTGTTAGTAATGTGGGGTACACTGGAGGGACATGGAGGACAGTGTGGTGCTTGTTAGTAATGTGGGGTACACTGGAGGGACATGGAGGACAGTGTGGTGCTTGTTAGTAATGTGGGGTACACTGGAGGGACTTAGGGGGATAGTAGGATGATTGTTAGTATTGTGGGGTACACTGGAGGGAGATGGGGGGATATTGCGGTGCTTGTTAGTAATGTGGGGTACACTGGAGAGACTTAGGGGGATAGTGAGGTGCTTGTTAGTAATGTGGGGTACACTGGAGGGATATGGGGGATAGTGTGGTGCTTGTTAGTAATGTGGGGTACACTGGAGGGATATGGGGGATAGTGTGGTGCTTGTTAGTAATGTGGGGTACACTGTAGGGACATGGGGGATAGTGCGGTGCTTGTTAGTAATGTGGGGTACACTGGAGGGAGATGGGGGGATATTGCGGTGCTTGTTAGTAATGTGGGGTACACTGGAGGGACATGGGGGATAGTGCGGTGCTTGTTAGTAATGTGGGGTACACTGGAGGGACATGGAGGACAGTGCGGTGCTTGTTAGTAATGTGGGGTACACTGGAGGGACTTAGGGGGATAGTGCGATGCTTGTTAGTAATGTGGGGTACACTGGAGGGACATGGAGGATAGTGTGGTGCTTGTTAGTAATGTGGGGTACACTGGAGGGAGATGGGGGGGATATTGCGGTGCCTGTTAGTAATGTGGGGTACACTGGAGGGACATGGGGGATAGTGCGGTGCTTGTTAGTAATGTGGGGTACACTGGAGGGACATGGGGGCTAGTGGGGTGCTTGTTGGTAATGTGGGGTACACTGGAGAGACTTGGGGGGATAGTAGGATGATTGTTAGTAATGTGGGGTACACTGGAGGGACATGGGGGATAGTGTGGTGCTTGTTAGTAATGTGGGATACACTGGAGGGACATGGAGGACAGTGCGGTGCTTGTTAGTAATGTGGGGTACACTGGAGAGACTGGGGGGGGATAGTGTGCTGCTAGTTAATGTGGGGGTACACTGGAGGGACATGGAGGACAGTGCGGTGCTTGTTAGTAATGTGGGGTACACTGGAGGGACATGGGGGATAGTGCGGTGCTTGTTAGTAATGTGGGATACACTGGAGGGACATGGGGGATAGTGCAGTGCTTGTTAGTAATGTGGGGTACACTGGAGGGACATGGGGGATAGTGCGGTGCTTGTTAGTAATGTGGGGTACACTGGAGGGACATGGAGGACAGTGCGGTGCTTGTTAGTAATGTGGGGTACACTGGAGGGACATGGGGGATAGTGCGGTGCTTGTTAGTAATGTGGGGTACACTGGAGGGACATGGGGGATAGTGTGGTGCTTGTTAGTAATGTGGGGTACACTGGAGGGACATGGAGGACAGTGCGGTGCTTGTTAGTAATGGTGGGGTACACTGGAGGGACATGGGGGATAGTGCGGTGCTTGTTAGTAATGTGGGGTACACTGGAGGGAGATGGAGGACAGTGCGGTGCTTGTTAGTAATGTGGGGTACACTGGAGAGACTTGGGGGGGATAGTGAGGTGCTTGTTAGTAATGGTGGGGTACACTGGAGGGACATGGAGGACAGTTCGGTGCTTGTTAGTAATGGTGGGGTACACTGGAGGGACATGGGGGATAGTGCGGTGCTTGTTAGTAATGTGGGGTACACTGGAGGGACATGGAGGACAGTGCGGTGCTTGTTAGTAATGTGGGGTACACTGGAGGGACATGGGGGATAGTGAGGTGCTTGTTAGTAATGGTGGGGTACACTGGAGGGACATGGAGGACAGTTCGGTGCTTGTTAGTAATGTGGGGTACACTGGAGGGACATGGAGGACAGTGCGGTGCTTGTTAGTAATGTGGGGTACACTGGAGGGAGATGGGGGGGATATTGCGGTGCTTGTTAGTAATGTGGGGTACACTGGAGGGACATGGAGGATAGTGCGGTGCTTGTTAGTAATGTGGGGTACACTGGAGGGACATGGGGGATAGTGTGGTGCTTGTTAGTAATGTGGGATACACTGGAGGGACATGGAGGACAGTGCGGTGCTTGTTAGTAATGTGGGGTACACTGGAGAGACTGGGGGGGGATAGTGTGCTGCTAGTTAATGTGGGGGTACACTGGAGGGACATGGAGGACAGTGCGGTGCTTGTTAGTAATGTGGGATACACTGGAGAGACTGGGGGGGGATAGTGTGCTGCTAGTTAATGTGGGGGTACACTGGAGGGACATGGAGGACAGTGCGGTGCTTGTTAGTAATGTGGGGTACACTGGAGGGACATGGAGGATAGTGCGGTGCTTGTTAGTAATGTGGGGTACACTGGAGGGACATGGGGGATAGTGCGGTGCTTGTTAGTAATGTGGGGTACACTGGAGGGACATGGAGGACAGTGCGGTGCTTGTTAGTAATGTGGGATACACTGGAGGGACATGGGGGATAGTGCGGTGCTTGTTAGTAATGTGGGGTACACTGGAGGGACATGGGGGATAGTGCGGTGCTTGTTAGTAATGTGGGGTACACTGGAGGGACATGGAGGACAGTGCGGTGCTTGTTAGTAATGTGGGATACACTGGAGGGACATGGGGGATAGTGCGGTGCTTGTTAGTAATGTGGGGTACACTGGAGGGACATGGAGGACAGTGCGGTGCTTGTTAGTAATGTGGGGTACACTGGAGGGACATGGGGGATAGTGCGGTGCTTGTTAGTAATGTGGGGTACACTGGAGGGACATGGAGGACAGTGCGGTGCTTGTTAGTAATGTGGGGTACACTGGAGAGACATGGAGGACAGTGCGGTGCTTGTTAGTAATGTGGGGTACACTGGAGGGACATGGAGGACAGTGTGGTGCTTGTTAGTAATGTGGGGTACACTGGAGGGACATGGCGGACAGTGCGGTGCTTGTTAGTAATGTGGGGTACACTGGAGGGACATGGAGGACAGTTCGGTACTTGTTAGTAATGTGGGGTACACTGGAGGGACATGGGGGATAGTGCGGTGCTTGTTAGTAATGTGGGGTACACTGGAGGGACATGGAGGACAGTGCGGTGCTTGTTAGTAATGTGGGGTACACTGGAGGGACATGGGGGATAGTGTGGTGCTTGTTAGTAATGTGGGGTACACTGGAGGGACATGGAGGACAGTGCGGTGCTTGTTAGTAATGTGGGGTACACTGGAGGGACATGGGGGATAGTGCGGTGCTTGTTAGTAATGTGGGGTACACTGGAGGGACATGGGGGATAGTGCGGTGCTTGTTAGTAATGTGGGGTACACTGGAGGGACATGGAGGACAGTGCGGTGCTTGTTAGTAATGTGGGGATACACTGGAGGGACATGGGGGATAGTGTGGTGCTTGTTAGTAATGTGGGGTACACTGGAGGGACATGGGGGATAGTGAGGTGCTTGTTAGTAATGTGGGGTACACTGGAGGGACTTGGGGGGACAGTGCGGTGCTTGTTAGTAATGTGGGGTACACTGGAGAGACTTGGGGGGGGGGATAGTGCTCTGCTTGTTAATGTGGGGTACACTGGAGGGTCATGGAGGACAGTGCGGTGCTTGTTAGTAATGTGGGGTACACTGGAGGGAGATGGGGGATAGTGCGGTGCTTATTAGTAATGTGGGGTACACTGGAGGGACATGGGGGATAGTGTGGTGCTTGTTAGTAATGTGGGGTACACTGGAGGGACATGGCGGACAGTGTGGTGCTTGTTAGTAATGTGGGGATACACTGGAGGGACATGGAGGACAGTGCGGTGCTTGTTAGTAATGGTGGGGTACACTGGAGGGACATGGGGGATAGTGCGGTGCTTGTTAGTAATGTGGGGTACACTGGAGGGAGATGGGGGGGATATTGCGGTGCTTGTTAGTAATGTGGGGTACACTGGAGGGACATGGAGGATAGTGCGGTGCTTGTTAGTAATGTGGGGTACACTGGAGGGACATGGGGGATAGTGTGGTGCTTGTTAGTAATGTGGGGTACACTGGAGGGACATGGGGGGATAGTGCGGTGCTTGTTAGTAATGTGGGGTACACTGGAGGGACATGGAGGACAGTGCGGTGCTTGTTAGTAATGTGGGGTACACTGGAGGGACATGGGGGGATAGTGTGGTGCTTGTTAGTAATGTGGGGTACACTGGAGGGACATGGAGGACAGTGCGGTGCTTGTTAGTAATGTGGGGTACACTGGAGGGACATGGAGGACAGTGCGGTGCTTGTTAGTAATGTGGGATACACTGGAGGGACATGGAGGACAGTGCGGTGCTTGTTAGTAATGTGGGGTACACTGGAGAGACTGGGGGGGGGATAGTGTGCTGCTAGTTAATGTGGGGGTACACTGGAGGGACATGGAGGACAGTGCGGTGCTTTTTGGTAATGTGGGGTACACTGGAGGGACATGGGGGATAGTGCGGTGCTTGTTAGTAATGTGGGATACACTGGAGGGACATGGGGGATAGTGCGGTGCTTGTTAGTAATGTGGGGTACACTGGAGGGGACATGGGGGATAGTGTGGTGCTTGTTAGTAATGTGGGGTACACTGGAGGGACATGGGGGATATTGCGGTGCTTGTTAGTAATGTGGGGTACACTGGAGAGACATGGAGGACAGTGCGGTGCTTGTTAGTAATGGTGGGGTACACTGGAGGGACATGGGGGATAGTGCGGTGCTTGTTAGTAATGTGGGGTACACTGGAGGGACATGGAGGATATTGCGGTGCTTGTTAGTAATGTGGGGTACACTGGAGGGACATGGGGGATAGTGCGGGTGCTTGTTAGTAATGGTGGGGGTACACTGGAGGGACATGGAGGACAGTGCGGTGCTTGTTAGTAATGTGGGGATACACTGGAGGGACATGGGGGATAGTGTGGTGCTTGTTAGTAATGTGGGGTACACTGGAGGGACATGGGGGATAGTGAGGTGCTTGTTAGTAATGTGGGGTACACTGGAGGGACTTGGGGGGGGGGGATAGTGCTCTGCTTGTTAATGTGGGGTACACTGGAGGGTCATGGAGGACAGTGCGGTGCTTGTTAGTAATGTGGGGTACACTGGAGGGACATGGGGGATAGTGCGGTGCTTGTTAGTAATGTGGGGTACACTGGAGAGACATGGAGGACAGTGCGGTGCTTGTTAGTAATGGTGGGGTACACTGGAGGGACATGGGGGATAGTGCGGTGCTTGTTAGTAATGTGGGGATACACTGGAGGGACATGGAGGACAGTGTGGTGCTTGTTAGTAATGTGGGGATACACTGGAGGGACATGGGGGATAGTGCGGTGCTTGTTAGTAATGTGGGGTACACTGGAGGGACATGGAGGACAGTGTGGTGCTTGTTAGTAATGTGGGGTACACTGGAGGGACATGGAGGACAGTGCGGTGCTTGTTAGTAATGGTGGGGTACACTGGAGGGACATGGGGGATAGTGCGGTGCTTGTTAGTAATGTGGGGTACACTGGAGGGACATGGCGGACAGTGTGGTGCTTGTTAGTAATGTGGGGTACACTGGAGGGACATGGAGGACAGTGTGGTGCTTGTTAGTAATGTGGGGTACACTGGAGGGAGATGGGGGGGATATTGCGGTGCTTGTTAGTAATGTGGGGATACACTGGAGGGACATGGGGGATAGTGTGGTGCTTGTTATTAATGTGGGGTACACTGGAGGGACATGGAGGATAGTGCGGTGCTTGTTAGTAATGTGGGGTACACTGGAGGGACATGGGGGATAGTGTGGTGCTTGTTAGTAATGTGGGGTACACTGGAGGGACATGGAGGATAGTGCGGTGCTTGTTAGTAATGTGGGGTACACTGGAGGGACATGGGGGATAGTGTGGTGCTTGTTAGTAATGTGGGGTACACTGGAGGGACATGGAGGATAGTGCGGTGCTTGTTAGTAATGTGGGGTACACTGGAGGGACATGGGGGATAGTGCGGTGCTTGTTAGTAATGTGGGGTACACTGGAGGGACATGGAGGACAGTGCGGTGCTTGTTAGTAATGTGGGGGTACACTGGAGGGACATGGAGGACAGTTCGGTGCTTGTTAATAATGTGGGGTACACTGGAGGGACATGGGGGATAGTGTGGTGCTTGTTAGTAATGTGGGGTACACTGGAGGGACATGGAGGACAGTGCGGTGCTTGTTAGTAATGGTGGGGTACACTGGAGGGACATGGGGGATAGTGCGGTGCTTGTTAGTAATGTGGGGTACACTGGAGGGACATGGAGGACAGTGCGGTGCTTGTTAGTAATGTGGGGGTACACTGGAGGGACATGGGGGATAGTGCGGTGCTTGTTAGTAATGTGGGGTACACTGGAGGGACATGGAGGACAGTGCGGTGCTTGTTAGTAATGTGGGGGTACACTGGAGGGACATGGGGGATAGTGTGGTGCTTGTTAGTAATGTGGGGTACACTGGAGGGACATGGAGGACAGTGTGGTGCTTGTTAGTAATGTGGGGTACACTGGAGGGAGATGGGGGGGATATTGCGGTGCTTGTTAGTAATGTGGGGTACACTGGAGGGACATGGGGGATAGTGTGGTGCTTGTTATTAATGTGGGGTACACTGGAGGGACATGGAGGATAGTGCGGTGCTTGTTAGTAATGTGGGGTACACTGGAGGGACATGGGGGATAGTGTGGTGCTTGTTAGTAATGTGGGGTACACTGGAGGGACATGGAGGATAGTGCGGTGCTTGTTAGTAATGTGGGGTACACTGGAGGGACATGGGGGATAGTGCGGTGCTTGTTAGTAATGTGGGGTACACTGGAGGGACATGGAGGACAGTGCGGTGCTTGTTAGTAATGTGGGGTACACTGGAGGGACATGGAGGACAGTGCGGTGCTTGTTAGTAATGTGGGGGTACACTGGAGGGACATGGAGGACAGTTCGGTGCTTGTTAATAATGTGGGGTACACTGGAGGGACATGGGGGATAGTGTGGTGCTTGTTAGTAATGTGGGGTACACTGGAGGGACATGGAGGACAGTGCGGTGCTTGTTAGTAATGGTGGGGTACACTGGAGGGACATGGGGGATAGTGCGGTGCTTGTTAGTAATGTGGGGTACACTGGAGGGACATGGAGGACAGTGCGGTGCTTGTTAGTAATGTGGGGGTACACTGGAGGGACATGGGGGATAGTGCGGTGCTTGTTAGTAATGTGGGGGTACACTGGAGGGACATGGGGGATAGTGCGGTGCTTGTTAGTAATGTGGGGGTACACTGGAGGGACATGGAGGACAGTTCGGTGCTTGTTAATAATGTGGGGTACACTGGAGGGACATGGGGGATAGTGTGGTGCTTGTTAGTAATGTGGGGTACACTGGAGGGACATTGCGGTGCTTGTTAGTAATGTGGGGTACACTGGAGGGACATGGAGGACAGTGTGGTGCTTGTTAGTAATGTGGGGTACACTGGAGGGAGATGGGGGGGATATTGCGGTGCTTGTTAGTAATGTGGGGTACACTGGAGGGACATGGGGGATAGTGTGGTGCTTGTTATTAATGTGGGGTACACTGGAGGGACATGGAGGATAGTGCGGTGCTTGTTAGTAATGTGGGGTACACTGGAGGGACATGGGGGATAGTGTGGTGCTTGTTAGTAATGTGGGGTACACTGGAGGGACATGGAGGATAGTGCGGTGCTTGTTAGTAATGTGGGGTACACTGGAGGGACATGGGGGATAGTGCGGTGCTTGTTAGTAATGTGGGGTACACTGGAGGGACATGGAGGACAGTGCGGTGCTTGTTAGTAATGTGGGGTACACTGGAGGGACATGGAGGACAGTGCGGTGCTTGTTAGTAATGTGGGGGTACACTGGAGGGACATGGAGGACAGTTCGGTGCTTGTTAATAATGTGGGGTACACTGGAGGGACATGGGGGATAGTGTGGTGCTTGTTAGTAATGTGGGGTACACTGGAGGGACATGGAGGACAGTGCGGTGCTTGTTAGTAATGGTGGGGTACACTGGAGGGACATGGGGGATAGTGCGGTGCTTGTTAGTAATGTGGGGTACACTGGAGGGACATGGAGGACAGTGCGGTGCTTGTTAGTAATGTGGGGGTACACTGGAGGGACATGGGGGATAGTGCGGTGCTTGTTAGTAATGTGGGGGTACACTGGAGGGACATGGGGGATAGTGCGGTGCTTGTTAGTAATGTGGGGGTACACTGGAGGGACATGGAGGACAGTTCGGTGCTTGTTAATAATGTGGGGTACACTGGAGGGACATGGGGGATAGTGTGGTGCTTGTTAGTAATGTGGGGTACACTGGAGGGACATTGCGGTGCTTGTTAGTAATGTGGGGTACACTGGAGGGACATGGAGGACAGTGCTGTGCTTGTTAGTAATGTGGGGTACACTGGAGGGAGATGGGGGGATAGTGCGGTGCTTGTTAGTAATGTGGGGTACACTGGGGGGAGATGGGGGATAGTGTGGTGCTTGTTAGTAATTTGGGGTACACTGGAGGGACATGGGGGATAGTGCGGTGCTTGTTAGTAATGTGGGGTACACTGGAGGGAGATGGGGGATAGTGCGGTGCTTGTTAGTAATGTGGGATACACTGGAGGGACATGGGGGATAGTGTGGTGCTTGTTAGTAATGTGGGGTACACTGGAGGGACATGGGGGATAGTGCGGTGCTTGTTAGTAATGTGGGATACACTGGAGGGACATGGGGGATAGTGTGGTGCTTGTTAGTAATGTGGGGTACACTGGAGGGACATGGGGGATAGTGCGGTGCTTGTTAGTAATGTGGGGTACACTGGAGGGACATGGGGGATAGTGTGGTGCTTGTTAGTAATGTGGGGTACACTGGAGGGACATGGGGGATAGTGCGGTGCTTGTTAGTAATGTGGGGTACACTGGAGGGACATGGAGGATATTGCGGTGCTTGTTAGTAATGTGGGGTACACTGGAGGGACATGGGGGATAGTGTGGTGCTTGTTAGTAATGTGGGATACACTGGAGAGACATGGAGGACAGCGCGGTGCTTGTTAGTAATGTGGGGTACACTGGAGGGACATGGAGGACAGCGCGGTGCTTGTTAGTAATGTGGGGTACACTGGAGGGACATGGAGGACAGTGCGGTGCTTGTTAGTAATGTGGGGTACACTGGAGGGACATGGAGGATAGTGCGGTGCTTGTTAGTAATGTGGGGTACACTGGAGGGACATGGAGGACAGTGCGGTGCTTGTTAGTAATGTGGGGTACACTGGAGGGACATGGAGGACAGCGCGGTGCTTGTTAGTAATGTGGGGTACACTGGAGGGACATGGGGGATAGTGTGGTGCTTGTTAGTAATGTGGGGTACACTGGAGAGACATGGAGGACAGTGCGATGCTTGTTAGTAATGTGGGGTACACTGGAGGGACATGGAGGATAGTGCGGTGCTTGTTAGTAATGTGGGGTACACTGGAGGGACATGGAGGATAGTGCGGTGCTTGTTAGTAATGGTGGGGTACACTGGAGGGAGATGGGGGGGATATTGCGGTGCTTGTTAGTAATGTGGGGGGCACTGGAGGGACATGGGGGACAGAGCGGTGCTTGTTAGTAATGTGGGGTACACTGGAGGGACATTGCGGTGCTTGTTAGTAATGTGGGGTACACTGGAGGGACATGGGGGATAGTGTGGTGCTTGTTAGTAATGTGGGGTACACTGGAGGGACATGGGGGATAGTGTGGTGCTTGTTATTAATGTGGGGTACACTGGAGGGACATGGGGGATAGTGTGGTGCTTGTTAGTAATGTGGGGTACACTGGGGGGAGATGGGGGATAGTGTGGTGCTTGTTAGTAATTTGGGGTACACTGGAGGGACATGGAGGACAGTGCTGTGCTTGTTAGTAATGTGGGGTACACTGGAGGGAGATGGGGGGATAGTGCGGTGCTTGTTAGTAATGTGGGGTACACTGGAGGGACATGGGGGATAGTGTGGTGCTTGTTAGTAATGTGGGGTACACTGGAGGGACATGGAGGACAGCGCGGTGCTTGTTAGTAATGTGGGGTACACTGGAGGGACATGGAGGACAGTGCGGTGCTTGTTAGTAATGTGGGGTACACTGGAGGGACATGGAGGACAGCGCGGTGCTTGTTAGTAATGTGGGGTACACTGGAGGGACATGGAGGACAGTGCGGTGCTTGTTAGTAATGTGGGGTACACTGGAGGGACATGGGGGATAGTGTGGTGCTTGTTAGTAATGTGGGGTACACTGGAGGGACATGGGGGATAGTGTGGTGCTTGTTATTAATGTGGGGTACACTGGAGGGACATGGGGGATAGTGTGGTGCTTGTTAGTAATGTGGGGTACACTGGAGGGAGATGGGGGGATAGTGCGGTGCTTGTTAGTAATGTGGGGTACACTGGAGGGACATGGGGGATAGTGTGGTGCTTGTTAGTAATGTGGGGTACACTGGAGGGACATGGGGGATAGTGTGGTGCTTGTTAGTAATGTGGGGTACACTGGAGAGACATGGAGGACAGTGCGGTGCTTGTTAGTAATGTGGGGGTACACTGGAGGGACATGGAGGACAGTGCGGTGCTTGTTAGTAATGTGGGATACACTGGAGGGACATGGGGGATAGTGCGGTGCTTGTTAGTAATGTGGGGTACACTGGAGGGAGATGGGGGGGGATATTGCGGTGCTTGTTAGTAATGTGGGGTACACTGGAGGGACATGGAGGACAGTGCGGTGCTTGTTAGTAATGTGGGGTACACTGGAGGGACATGGGGGATAGTGCAGTGCTTGTTAGTAATGTGGGGTACACTGGAGGGACATGGGGGATAGTGTGGTGCTTGTTAGTAATGTGGGGTACACTGGAGGGACATGGGGGATAGTGCGGTGCTTGTTAGTAATGTGGGGTACACTGGAGGGACATGGGGGATAGTGTGGTGCTTGTTAGTAATGTGGGGTACACTGGAGGGACATGGGGGGATAGTGCGGTGCTTGTTAGTAATGTGGGGTACACTGGAGGGACATGGAGGACAGTGCGGTGCTTGTTAGTAATGTGGGATACACTGGAGGGACATGGGGGATAGTGCGGTGCTTGTTAGTAATGTGGGGTACACTGGAGGGAGATGGGGGGGGATATTGCGGTGCTTGTTAGTAATGTGGGGTACACTGGAGGGACATGGAGGACAGTGCGGTGCTTGTTAGTAATGTGGGATACACTGGAGGGACATGGCGGACAGTGCGGTGCTTGTTAGTAATGTGGGGTACACTGGAGGGACATGGAGGACAGTGCGGTGCTTGTTAGTAATGTGGGGTACACTGGAGGGACATGGGGGATAGTGCGGTGCTTGTTAGTAATGTGGGATACACTGGAGGGACATGGGGGGATAGTAGGATGATTGTTAGTAATGTGGGGTACACTGGAGGGACATGGGGGATAGTGCGGTGCTTGTTAGTAATGTGGGGTACACTGGAGGGACATGGGGGATATTGCGGTGCTTGTTAGTAATGTGGGGTACACTGGAGGGACATGGAGGACAGTTCGGTACTTGTTAGTAATGTGGGGTACACTGGAGGGACATGGGGGATAGTGCGGTGCTTGTTAGTAATGTGGGGTACACTGGAGGGACATGGAGGATAGTGCGGTGCTTGTTAGTAATGTGGGGTACACTGGAGGGACATGGGGGATAGTGTGGTGCTTGTTAGTAATGTGGGGTACACTGGAGGGACATGGGGGATAGTGCGATGCTTGTTAGTAATGTGGGGTACACTGGAGGGACATGGGGGATAGTGCGGTGCTTGTTAGTAATGTGGGGTACACTGGAGGGACATGGAGGACAGTGCGGTGCTTGTTAGTAATGTGGGATACACTGGAGGGACATGGGGGATAGTGCGGTGCTTGTTAGTAATGTGGGGTACACTGGAGGGAGATGGGGGGGGGATATTGCGGTGCTTGTTAGTAATGTGGGGTACACTGGAGGGACATGGGGGGATAGTAGGATGATTGTTAGTAATGTGGGGTACACTGGAGGGACATGGGGGATAGTGCGGTGCTTGTTAGTAATGTGGGGTACACTGGAGGGACATGGGGGATAGTGCGGTGCTTGTTAGTAATGTGGGGTACACTGGAGGGACATGGGGGATAGTGCGGTGCTTGTTAGTAATGTGGGGTACACTGGAGGGACATGGAGGATAGTGTGGTGCTTGTTAGTAATGTGGGGTACACTGGAGGGACATGGGGGATAGTGCGGTGCTTGTTAGTAATGTGGGGTACACTGGAGGGACATGGGGGATAGTGCGGTGCTTGTTAGTAATGTGGGGTACACTGGAGGGACATGGGGGCTAGTGGGGTGCTTGTTGGTAATGTGGGGTACACTGGAGGGACATGGGGGATAGTGCGGTGCTTGTTAGTAATGTGGGGTACACTGGAGGGACATGGGGGCTAGTGGGGTGCTTGTTGGTAATGTGGGGTACACTGGAGAGACTTGGGGGGATAGTAGGATGATTGTTAGTAATGTGGGGGGCACTGGAGGGACATGGGGGATAGTGGGATATACCTGGATGTAGTTATAGCAGTTATAAGACCCAGTGGCTATGATGGCCGCCATCTTTAACGGTTCAGCATGTACTATTAGGGTAAGTTCACACGATGTAACGTTGAGCGTGATCTGGCACGTATAGGAGCATACCGTGATCTTGCGGCCGCAAAATAATGCGGTGTATATGCTCCTAACTCCCATTGAAATCCATGGGAGCTTTTTGAGTGCGTTATCTGCCGGCACGTGTATACGTTCCAGATCACACTCAACGTTACATCGTGTGAACTTACCCTTACAGATGTCGGGAAGGGGTACAATTATTTAAAGGGATCCTATCATTCAAACACATTTTTTTTTATGACTAACACGTCGGAATAGCCTTAAAGGAATCCTATCATTTAAACACTTTTTTTTCTAGCTGACACGTCGGAATAGCCTTAAGAAAGGCTATTCGTCTCCTACCTTTATCAGTCGTCTCCGGCCCGCCGTTCGGTAGAAATACTGGTTTTTACCGGTATGCAAATGAATTCTTTTGCAGCACTGGGGGCATCCCCAATGCTGCCAGAGAACTCTCTCCAGCGATGCCTCCATCTTCAACAGCAACCACCTCTTCTGCGTCTTCTTCCAGCTGGGGTCACACTCCGGCGCCTGCGCAGTCGGTTCTGCCATCGGGACGCAGGCGAGAGCCGAGTGCACAGGCCGGCCGGCGGCCATTTTTTTGGAGGCCGCTACACGCGCATGCGCAGTACGCTACTGTTCTCCATACCACTACAGGAGTGTACTGTGCATGCACGCATAGCGGCCTCCAAAAAAATGGCTGTCGGCCGGCCTGTGCACTCGGCTCTTGCCTGCGTCCCAATGGCAGAGCAGACTGCGCAGGCGCTGGAGTGTGACCCCAGCTGGAAGAAGACGCAGAAGAGGTGGTTGCTGTTGAAGATGGAGGCATCGCTGGAGAGAGCTCTCTGGCAACATTGGGGATGCCCACAGTCCTGTGAAAGAACTCATTTGCATACCAGTAAAAACCTGGTATTTCTACCAAACAGCGGGCCGGAGACGACTGATAAAGGTAGGAGACGAATACCCTTTCTTAAGGCTATTCCGACGTGTCAACTAGAAAAAAAAATGTTTAAATGATAGGATCCCTTTAAGAAAGGCTATTCATTTCCTACGTTTCGTTGTCTTCTCCGCGCCGCCATTCGCCTGAAATCCTGGTTTTGGCTGTATGCAAATGAGTTCTCTCTCTCAGCACTGGGGGCGGGCCCCAGCGCTCAGACAGCACTGGGGGCTGCCCTAATGCTGCAAGAGAACTCTTTGCAGCGCCGCCTCCATCTTCGTCAACAACGGCTTCTTCATCTTCTTTCGGCGTGCGGTGGGTCGAAATTCAACGCATGCGCAAGTCGGCTGTGCCAGCGGGCCTCGGGCAGAGCCAACTTCACATGCGGTTGGCCCTTTTTTTTGTGGCTGCTTACGTAAGTGGCCACAAAATAAATGGCCGAGGCCCGCTGGCAAAGCTGACTTACGCATGCGTTGAATTTTTACCCACCGCGCACCAGAAGATGATGAACAGGCCGTTGCTGACGAAGATGGAGGCGACGCTGGAGAGAGCTCTCTCGCAGCATTGGGGACGCCCCCAGTACTGTTTGAGCGCTTGGGCCTGCCCCCAGTGCTGCGAGAGAACTAATTTGCATACAGACAAAAAAAACAGGATTTCATGCGAACGGCGGCGCAGAGAAGACAAGGAAACGTAGGAGAAGAAGAGACTTTCTTAAAGCTATTCCGTTGTGTTAGTCATAAAAAAAAAAAATGCATTTGAATGATACGATTCCTTTAAAGAGGACCTTTCAGCACTTTTGGGCACATGCAGTGTTATATACTGCCAGAAAGCCGACAGTGCGCTGAGTTCAGCGCACTGTCGGCTTTCCCGATCTGTGCCCGGTGTACAGAGCTTACGGTGCCGGTACCGTAGTGCTCTATGGTCAGAAGGGCGTTTCTGACCATTAGCCAGAGACGTCCTTCTGCCTCGCGGCGCCAATCGCGCTGTGCTGTGGAGCCGGGAGGAACGCCCCCTCCCTCTGCTCACACAGCTCGTCCATAGACGAGCATTATCAGGAGCGGAGTTCGTCCTCGCTCCACAGCACAGCGCGATTGGCGCCGCGAGGCAGAAGGACATCTCTGGCTAATGGTCAGAAACGCCCTTCTGACCATAGAGCACTACGGTACCGGCACCGTAAGCTCTGTACTCCGGGCACGGATCGGGAAAGCCGACAGTGTGCTGAACTCAGCGCACTGTCGGCTTTCTGGCAGTATATAACACTGCATGTGCCCAAAAGTGGTGAAAGGTCCTCTTTAAAAAGTGACCTCTGAGTTTGTTCATGTTTTGTTGTTATTTTGTTGTTTTTACTTTATGTATTTTTTATTTTTTTTACCCCAAAAATAAAATTTTATAAAAATAAGTGTAAATAGTGTTTTTTAAGTGTCATAAGTTTAACAATAAGAAATCTACCAATTAGCTATAACTTACCCCACCCCCACCTCTTGTGTCACCAAAACGACTCTGATCCATCAAGGCACAACAAGATCTCTGTATACAGTGGTGGAAGACCTAGAACATGATGGAGTAAGGTTATGTTCACACTACTGTTATACATGTCCGTTACTGTCATCTGTCATAGGATGAGAGCAACAGACATAGATGGAGCCTCCTCATCCTCCTGCGTCTGTTCCCATTGACTAGAATGTTACAAAATAACCATTAAGGACGCCGTCTTCTGTCTCCCTTTTTCTGTCTCTTGTGTTTCATCCGTTATTTTTGTAAAGAAAGGAAAATGTCCAGTGCGCACAACTTATTCTCAGTCAGAAAACTAAACCTAAATGATGGGAGACGGAGGACGGGCGGGAGACCGCGTCCATCATGTTGTTTACATTAGTGTTAATGGGTACGGTCACTGACTGTCTCTAACCCTAACCTTCAGGTTTCCACCACTATTGTTGTCTACCATTACAAGACTGAAAAAATGAAGACTACATTGGGTTGTGCCAGAAGAAAAACTTTACTACCCAGAAAACCATCTAGGACAAGAATACAGATTACCCATCAACACCCAAGCCAATAGCAGGCCTCCTGAGATAACTGCCATGGAAAGAAGTAGAGTTATCCACAGGAGCAGAAGATATGGCTGACCTGAGAGCCCAGTGGTGGAAATGTTCAGATATGGGACTGCATTAGGGCAGCAGACCATCAGAGAATCCACTATGTAAGCCAGAGACTGCTGGAGAATAAGGTGACAATATCTGGCAGAGCTTGGCTCCAAGTAGACCTTATAACATGAACCTAAAGATCCCAGGAAAGCTACCAAGAAAAAGGGTGGAGAAAATGGTCAAGTTAAAGTTTTATTGTGTCCCATCAAGAGTGGGGCATGAAGGTGGCTGTACATGGAATATAAGAAGATAGTGGACAATAAGGCCTCATTCATACATGTCAATTTTTGTCAAATTTCCATGCCTTCCATAGGGTCTTTTGGGTCAGAGACTAAGAGAACTCCTTAAGGAGAGTGCCTTTGCAGGCGTATGGAGACTTTGAGGCTCCACTGGGGGATTCTGGGGAATATTCCAATCTGTTTTCCAGAATGTAATTAGGAAAACCTCTTTTTGCTGCCTCTAGGACCCCTCTTTAAACATCAGGCATGACTTTTTCAGATATACCGTACTAGTTTGGCAGGAATTCCTCATCATGGTATAAGGGTGTCTGAGCTATGCCTGATGTGTAAGAGGGATGTCCTAGAGGCAGCAAAAAGAGGTTTTCCTAATTACATCCTGGAAAACAGATTTGCATATTCCATAGTTTTGACTGATTTCTAGTTTTGGCTTATAAAAACCTGTGCAAGATATGTCTGACCGAGACCTTCTAATAAACACTTGTTTTTGCCAAAGTAGCAGTTTCCAGGATTCAAGTCCCCTTTTTTTTTTTTTTCTTTATGTCCTTCTGGGCTGTCCTTCAATATGGGAGAATTTAAGATTCCAGTATATGGTTATACATCGTTCCACTTTGCAGCTTCGGTAGTAAAGCAGCTCTTCTCTTCCTTAGGTTCGGTTCTTGTAGGTTCTTCTCTTCCTTAGGTTCGGTTCTTGTAGGTTCTTCTTCTCTTCCTTAGGTTCGGTTCTTGTAGGTTCTTCTTCTCTTCCTTAGGTTCGGTTCTTGTAGGTTCTTCTCTTCCTTAGGTTCGGTTCTTGTAGGTTCTTCTTCTCTTCCTTAGGCTAGGTTCACATTAGTTTACGCCATCTTTACCTAAATCCCCCTGTCCCAGTTATTTTGTCTGGGACTTGTGACAAAGTCTGCTGCGAGGGGGGGGGGGAGACATATTCCTCCGTGGACCCCCCTTGTTACAGCTGACCTGACAGAAATATAATTTAGGTGTTGGAAATATCCAAAATAAACTCTTATTGGCCGTTCAATGTCTGTGAATCACCTGATGGGTTACAAATCTCTTTTTGCTCTTATAGCATTTCCCACATTCCAAACAAGAGTATGGTTTCTTCTCTGTGTGACCCTTCTGATGAATTCTTAGATGTGACTTCTTGGTAAAACCTTCCCCACATTCTGAACAAGAAAATGGCTTCTTTCCCGTGTGATGTTTCTGATGGTGATCCTTAAATTTGGTTTTAGTAGTAAAACATTTGCCACATTCTGAACATGAGAAAGGCTTCTCTCCTGTGTGAGTTTTCTCATGTATAGCAAGATTTGATGTATTCGTAAAACTCTTTCCACATTCTGAACATAAATATGGCTTCTCTCCCGTGTGAATTCTCCCATGTATAACAAGACCAGACTTATCCGTAAAACATTTGCCACATTCTGAACATGAATACGGCTTCTCTCCTGTGTGAACTCTCTTGTGTCTAAAAAGACTTGATCTATCTGTAAAGCATCTCCCACATTCAGAACATATAAATGGTTTCTCCCCTGTGTGAATTCTCTGATGATCTCGAACTATTGCTTTAGTATTAAAACATTTCCCGCATTCTGAGCATGAATATGGCTTCTCTCCTGTGTGACTTTTCTCGTGTTTAACAAGATGTGATTTTTGTGTAAAGCATTTCCCACACTGTAGACATGGATAGGGCTTCTCTCCTGTGTGACTTCTTCCGTGTATAACAAGATGGGATTTAATTGTAAAACGTTTCCCACATTCTGAACATGAATATGGCTTCTCTCCTGTGTGAATTCTCTGATGAATAACAAGGTGGGATCGATTTATAAAACATTTCCCACACAGTGAGCATGAATATGGATTCTCCACTGTGTGAATTCTTCTGTGTCTAAAGAGACTTGATCTTTGTGCATACTGTTTTCCACAGTCCACACACTGAAAGCTTTGGTCCCATTTGTGATATGCGCTGTCTTTAGGATTCGGGGGATTGTAGGATGGGTCTGTACTGTGAAGTCCAGGATGTACATTGAGGGTAATGAGGTTTTCTCCCGGGGAGCATTGCAGGATATCTTCTTCTTCTCCTTTATAATTTATACAATACAAGAGTTTTCCCTCGGGCTCCTTATCGGGATTTCCTGAGAGGATGAAAATGGTTTTTATCACTTTAAAAAGTAAAAGTAGACATTCCTATTAGGCTGAAAACACACATGCATTTTTTGATGTTTTTTATTTTTTAAAGGGGCTCTATCATTGGGAAAGTCATTTTTAGATACGCACATCCTTGCATAGCCTTTAGAAAGACAATTCCACATGCATCTTGTGTATGTAAATTGCCGCAGTAAATTTTGAATAAATCCGTTTTTATTCATATGTTAATGAGCTAACACCGTGCACCGGAAGTGTCTGTGATCACAGCCTGCTCTATCAGCACAGCAGCCTCTGCTATACATACACATAGAGTAGACACTTCCGGTATACGGTGGAAGCTCATTAGCATATTGCTAAAAACGGACTAACCCAAAATCTACTGAGGAGATTTACATACTAAAGGTGGTGTGGAATAGCCTATGCAAGGATGTGCTTATCTAAAAATGACTTTTCCCAATGATAGCGCTCCTTTAAGTACCAAACTAAATAGTGTATCCAGAAAGGAGAAGTAGAAGCCATGCACTGAGACCGAAAGCATCCGGTGTTATTCCAACTGTATAAAGCTGTGTATAACATGAAGCAGTGACACGGCCCGGGCTTCTGCTCTACGCCCGGCCGGGGGCTCCGCTCTACGCCCGGCCGGGGGCTCCGCTCTACGCCCGGCCGGGGGCTCCGCTCTACGCCCGGCCGGGGGCTCCGCTCTACGCCCGGCCGGGGCCTCCGCTCTACGCCCGGCCGGGGCCTCCGCTCTACGCCCGGCCGGGGCCTCCGCTCTACGCCCGGCCGGGGCCTCCGCTCTATACTCTGTCATCTCTTATATTACACTAGCTGGTACCCGCGACTTCGTCTGCGGTGATTGTAGAAGTGGGTATATACAGGCGCGGGTAAGGTTTTCGTACTGTGTATAAGGTATGGGATATGAAATGTAACTGTGTATCTTGTTGTTGCTGTAATTCTGAGAGCACATGAGACTTTTGTGTTGAATGTAATTTGTATTTCAGCCGCTATATATACGGTGTTGGTATAAACTGTACATAGTGTCTTTGGGACAGAGGTATTTCAGGTTAATATACTTCGATATACGACATTGTATGATTTGTTATTTTCCGCCAGTACATGTAAGTTTTGGGCACAGGATACTTTTGAGTAAGCAACATAAAGTCTGGCCCTGTGCATGACAGTTCAGTAACTCCATGTGCCTCTTATTAATAGCAATTAACCCCATCATGTCCCTCACATTAACCCCAGTGTAAGAGTTACTGATAGAGATGAGCGAGTACTGTTGGGATCAGCCGATCCGAACAGCACGCTCGCATAGAAATGAATGGACGTAGCCGGCACGCGGAGGGTTAAGCGCGCCGGCTACGTCCAAGCAGAAGTACCAGGTGCATCCATTCATTTCTATGGAGCGTGCTGTTCGGATCGGCTGATCCCAACAATACTCGCTCATCTCTAGTTACTGATATGTGAGAGACTTGGAGGTAATAATTAAGTATCTTCATTACTGAGGTCTTTTATTAGTCCCTCCATATGTCTCCCATATTAGTAACCTTTATATGGGGCACACAGGGGTTAATATGAGGGACATGATGGGGTTATTCCTATTAATGTGAGGCACACAGGGGTTAATATGAGGGACATGATGGGGTTATTCCTATTAATGTGAGGTACACAGGGGTTAATATGAGGGACATGATGGGGTTATTCCTATTAATGTGAGGCACACAGGGGTTAATATGAGGGACATGATGGGGTTTATTCCTATTAATGTGAGGCACATGGAGTTACTAACACTAAACTAATAACCCCATGGCTCACATTAATGAGAATAGGAAGTAAAGGAAGGGAGCTGTGTGTTTCTTACATTCAGTTTGCTAGCAGCTTCGGCAGGAGCTCTCACTATAGCAGGCAGAGACCTGAGCGATTAAGCTCCACCCCCTGGGTTTCCTGCACATCTCGCAAAGGGGAGTGTCCTTATGCCTCAGCTCTAGCAGAGACTTCATGTAACTCTTGCAGGTCCTGTGCTGCTGGTGTGCCAGTGAAATATGGCAGGAGTGCCACTCTTGGCATGTGTGCCAGGGGTTGCTGACCTCTGCTGTAGGGGATAATATGAATTTTGGGGCTTGCTATGGTCCAAAGTGTGTGAGATTGCAGAGATAGTGATGTGAGTTTGGGGTTTGTGGGGGTCCTGGGAAAAACGTATGTGCGCTATTGTGACGAAAAGTAGCCTATTGCGCAATGGGGTGTATTAACTATGTTTGTGGAAAATTTCAGCCAAATCGGTCAAGCGGGTTTTGCGTGATTGACTAACAAACATCCGAACACACAAACCCACAAACATCCAAACTCACAAACTTTCACATTTATAATATTAATAGGATAAACCAGGATTTGAGAAGACTGAAATATCTGTCACAGCCTTGTCTGGTATTCCGGCCTGGTTTCGTATGATTAAATCCCTATGTCATGGCATGTTTCCTGCATCTGCTGTGGCTGTTACTATGGACTGTAGGATGGAGGCCGCTACAATGGTTCTCTAGATGTATTGGAACATCTCGAACTCCTATGTGCACAACTAGACTTCCTAGAGCGGTAATGTAATCCTGAGGTGGACCCTAAAAAACCCATCTCCTCCATTCACTATACCGAACCTGTGGTAACACCTCCTGGAATCTCCTCCTCCACTTCCCTCTTACACAGGTGACGGCCCCTCATCCTCTCTTCTTCAGCCTCCGCTTTAATATCAGTCACATCTTCTCCCTGATTGGTCAGAGGTCACAATTCAGTCCAATACATCAGAAATACAGGAGGAAGATCTAACAGATCAACATAAGGAGCGGTGAGCTCCACCCCCTATATAGATGTACCCCAGGACTCAGCAGCGCCATCTACCTGCTGACTGTCTGGTACATGTATGAGTACAGGAGCTCCACCCCCTATATAGATGTACCCCAGGACTCAGCAGCGCCATCTACCTGCTGACTGTCTGGTACATGTATGAGTACAGGAGCTCCACCCCCTATATAGATGTGCCCCAGGACTCAGCAGTGCCATCTACCTGCTGACTGTCTGGTACATGTATGAGTGCAGGAGCAGTGAGCTCCACCCCCTATATAGATGTACCCCAGGACTCAGCAGCGCCATCTACCTGCTGACTGTCTGGTACATGTATGAGTGCAGGAGCGGCGAGCTCCACCCCCTATATAGATGTACCCCAGGACTCAGCAGCGCCATCTACCTGCTGACTGTCTGGTACATGTATGAGTGCAGGAGCTCCACCCCCTATATAGATGTGCCCCAGGACTCAGCAGCGCCATCTACCTGCTGACTGTCTGGTACATGTATGAGTGCAGGAGCAGTGAGCTCCACCCCCTATATACATGTACCCCAGGACTCAGCAGCGCCATCTACCTGCTGACTGTCTTGTACATGTATGAGTACAGGAGCAGTGAGCTCCACCCCCTATATAGATGTACCCCAGGACTCAGCAGCGCCATCTACCTGCTGACTGTCTGGTACATGTATGAGTGCAGGAGCTCCACCCCCTATATAGATGTACCCCAGGACTCAGCAGCACCATCTACCTGCTGACTGTCTGGTACATGTATGAGTACAGGAGCGGTGAGCTCCACCCCCTATATAGATGTACCCCAGGACTCAGCAGCGCCATCTACCTGCTGACTGTCTGCTACATGTATGAGTGCAGGAGCTCCACCCCCTATATAGATGTACCCCAGGACTCAGCAGCGCCATCTACCTGCTGACTGTCTGGTACATGTATGAGTGCAGGAGCGGGGAGCTCCACCCCCTATATAGATGTACCCCAGGACTCAGCAGCGCCATCTACCTGCTGACTGTCTGGTACATGTATGAGTGCAGGGGCGGTGAGCTCCACCCCCTATATAGATGTACCCCAGGACTCAGCAGCGCCATCTACCTGCTGACTGTCTGGTACATGTATGAGTACAGGAGCGGTGAGCTCCACCCCCTATATAGCTGTACCCCAGGACTCAGCAGCGCCATCTACCTGCTGACTGTCTGGTACATGTATGAGTGCAGGAGCTCCACCCCCTATATAGATGTACCCCAGGACTGAGCAGCGCCATCTACCTGCTGACTGTCTGCTACATGTATGAGTGCAGGAGCGGCGAGCTCCACCCCCTATATAGATGTACCCCAGGACTCAGCAGCGCCATCTACCTGCTGACTGTCTGGTACATGTATGAGTGCAGGAGCTCCACCCCCTATATAGATGTACCCCAGGACTCAGCAGCGCCATCTACCTGCTGACTGTCTGGTACATGTATGAGTGCAGGAGCGGTGAGCTCCACCCCCTATATAGATGTACCCCAGGACTCAGCAGCGCCATCTACCTGCTGACTGTCTGGTACATGTATGAGTGCAGGAGCTCCACCCCCTATATAGATGTACCCCAGGACTCAGCAGCGCCATCTACCTGCTGACTGTCTGGTACATGTATGAGTGCAGGAGCTCCACCCCCTATATAGATGTACCCCAGGACTCAGCAGCGCCATCTACCTGCTGACTGTCTAGTACATGTATGAGTACAGGAGCGGCGAGCTCCACCCCCTATATAGATGTACCCCAGGACTCAGCAGCGCCATCTACCTGCTGACTGTCTGGTACATGTATGAGTGCAGGAGATCCACCCCCTATATAGATGTACCCCAGGACTCAGCAGCGCCATCTACCTGCTGACTGTCTGGTACATGTATGAGTGCAGGAGCGGTGAGCTCCACCCCCTATATAGATGTACCCCAGGACTCAGCAGCGCCATCTACCTGCTGACTGTCTGGTACATGTATGAGTGCAGGAGCGGTGAGCTCCACCCCCTATATAGATGTGCCCCAGGACTCAGCATCGCCATCTACCTGCTGACTGTCTGGTACATGTATGAGTACAGGAGCGGCGAGCTCCACCCCCTATATAGATGTACCCCAGGACTCAGCAGCGCCATCTACCTGCTGACTGTCTGGTACATGTATGAGTGCAGGAGCTCCACCCCCTATATAGATGTACCCCAGGACTCAGCAGCGCCATCTACCTGCTGACTGTCTGCTACATGTATGAGTGCAGGAGCTCCACCCCCTATATACATGTACCCCAGGACTCAGCAGCGCCATCTACCTGCTGACTGTCTGGTACATGTATGAGTACAGGAGCTCCACCCCCTATATAGATGTACCCCAGGACTCAGCAGCGCCATCTACCTGCTGACTGTCTGGTACATGTATGAGTGCAGGAGCTCCACCCCCTATGTAGATGTACCCCAGGACTCAGCAGCGCCATCTACCTGCTGACTGTCTGGTACATGTATGAGTGCAGGAGCGGGGAGCTCCACCCCCTATATAGATGTACCCCAGGACTCAGCAGCGCCATCTACCTGCTGACTGTCTGGTACATGTATGAGTACAGGAGCGGTGAGCTCCACCCCCTATATAGATGTGCCCCAGGACTCAGCAGCGCCATCTACCTGCTGACTGTCTGGTACATGTATGAGTGCAGGAGCTCCACCCCCTATATAGATGTACCCCAGGACTCAGCAGCGCCATCTACCTGCTGACTGTCTGGTACATGTATGAGTGCAGGAGCTCCACCCCCTATATAGATGTACCCCAGGACTCAGCAGCGCCATCTACCTGCTGACTGTCTGGTACATGTATGAGTGCAGGAGCTCCACCCCCTATATAGATGTACCCCAGGACTCAGCAGTGCCATCTACCTGCTGACTGTCTGGTACATGTATGAGTGCAGGAGCGGCGAGCTCCACCCCCTATATAGATGTACCCCAGGACTCAGCAGCGCCATCTACCTGCTGACTGTCTGGTACATGTATGAGTGCAGGAGCGGCGAGCTCCACCCCCTATATAGATGTACCCCAGGACTCAGCAGCGCCATCTACCAACTGACTGTCTGGTACATGTATGAGTGCAGGAGCGGTGAGCTCCACCCCCTATATAGATGTACCCCAGGACTCAGCAGTGCCATCTACCTGCTGACTGTCTGGTACATGTATGAGTACAGGAGCGGCGAGCTCCACCCCCTATATAGATGTACCCCAGGACTCAGCAGCGCCATCTACCTGCTGACTGTCTGGTACATGTATGAGTGCAGGAGCAGTGAGCTCCACCCCCTATATAGATGTACCCCAGGACTCAGCAGCGCCATCTACCTGCTGACTGTCTGGTACATGTATGAGTGCAGGAGCGGTGAGCTCCACCCCCTATATACATATGCCCCAGGACTCAGCAGCGCCATCTACCTGCTGACTGTCTGGTACATGTATGAGTGCAGGAGCGGTGAGCTCCACCCCCTATATAGATGTACCCCAGGACTCAGCAGCGCCATCTACCTGCTGACTGTCTGGTACATGTATGAGTGCAGGAGCTCCACCCCCTATATAGATGTACCCCAGGACTCAGCAGCGCCATCTACCTGCTGACTGTCTGGTACATGTATGAGTGCAGGAGCTCCACCCCCTATATAGATGTACCCCAGGACTCAGCAGCGCCATCTACCTGCTGACTGTCTGGTACATGTATGAGTGCAGGAACGGCGAGCTCCACCCCCTATATAGATGTACCCCAGGACTCAGCAGCGCCATCTACCTGCTGACTGTCTGGTACATGTATGAGTACAGGAGCGGCGAGCTCCACCCCCTATATAGATGTACCCCAGGACTCAGCAGCGCCATCTACCTGCTGACTGTCTGGTACATGTATGAGTACAGGAGCGGTGAGCTCCACCCCCTATATAGATGTACCCCAGGACTCAGCAGCGCCATCTACCTGCTGACTGTCTGGTACATGTATGAGTACAGGAGCTCCACCCCCTATATAGATGTACCCCAGGACTCAGCAGCGCCATCTACCTGCTGACTGTCTGGTACATGTATGAGTACAGGAGCGGCGAGCTCCACCCCCTATATAGATGTACCCCAGGACTCAGCAGCGCCATCTACCTGCTGACTGTCTGGTACATGTATGAGTGCAGGAGCTCCACCCCCTATATAGATGTACCCCAGGACTCAGCAGCGCCATCTACCTACTGACTGTCTGGTACATGTATGAGTGCAGGAGCGGCGAGCTCCACCCCCTATATAGATGTACCCCAGGACTCAGCAGCGCCATCTACCTGCTGACTGTCTGGTACATGTATGAGTGCAGGAGCTCCACCCCCTATATAGATGTACCCCAGGACTCAGCAGCGCCATCTACCTGCTGACTGTCTGGTACATGTATGAGTGCAGGAGCGGTGAGCTCCACCCCCTATATAGATGTACCCCAGGACTCAGCAGCGCCATCTACCTGCTGACTGTCTGGTACATGTATGAGTGCAGGAGCAGTGAGCTCCACCCCCTATATAGATGTACCCCAGGACTCAGCAGTGCCATCTACCTGCTGACTGTCTGGTACATGTATGAGTACAGGAGCGGCGAGCTCCACCCCCTATATAGATGTACCCCAGGACTCAGCAGCGCCATCTACCTGCTGACTGTCTGGTACATGTATGAGTACAGGAGTGGCGAGCTCCACCCCCTATATAGATGTACCCCAGGACTCAGCAGCGCCATCTACCTGCTGACTGTCTGGTACATGTATGAGTGCAGAAGTGGCGAGCTCCACCCCTTATATAGATGTACCCCAGGACTCAGCAGCGCCATCTACCTGCTGACTGTCTGGTACATGTATGAGTGCAGGAGCGGTGAGCTCCACCCCCTATATACATATGCCCCAGGACTCAGCAGCGCCATCTACCTGCTGACTGTCTGGTACATGTATGAGTGCAGGAGCGGTGAGCTCCACCCCCTATATAGATGTACCCCAGGACTCAGCAGCGCCATCTACCTGCTGACTGTCTGGTACATGTATGAGTGCAGGAGCTCCACCCCCTATATAGATGTACCCCAGGACTCAGCAGCGCCTTCTACCTGCTGACTGTCTGGTACATGTATGAGTGCAGGAGCTCCACCCCCTATATAGATGTACCCCAGGACTCAGCAGCGCCATCTACCTGCTGACTGGTACATGTATGAGTGCAGGAGCGGCGAGCTCCACCCCCTATATAGATGTACCCCAGGACTCAGCAGCGCCATCTACCTGCTGACTGTCTGGTACATGTATGAGTGCAGGAGCTCCACCCCCTATATAGATGTACCCCAGGACTCAGCAGCGCCATCTACCTTCTGACTGTCTGGTACATGTATGAGTACAGGAGCGGTGAGCTCCACCCCCTATATAGATGTACCCCAGGACTCAGCAGCGCCATCTACCTGCTGACTGTCTGGTACATGTATGAGTGCAGGAGCAGTGAGCTCCACCCCCTATATAGATGTACCCCAGGACTCAGCAGCGCCATCTACCTGCTGACTGTCTGGTACATGTATGAGTGCAGGAGCGGTGAGCTCCACCCCCTATATACATATGCCCCAGGACTCAGCAGCGCCATCTACCTGCTGACTGTCTGGTACATGTATGAGTGCAGGAGCTCCACCCCCTATATAGATGTACCCCAGGACTCAGCAGCGCCATCTACCTGCTGACTGTCTGGTACATGTATGAGTGCAGGAGCTCCACCCCCTATATAGATGTACCCCAGGACTCAGCAGCGCCATCTACCTGCTGACTGTCTGGTACATGTATGAGTGCAGGAGCTCCACCCCCTATATAGATGTACCCCAGGACTCAGCAGCGCCATCTACCTGCTGACTGTCTGGTACATGTATGAGTGCAGGAACGGCGAGCTCCACCCCCTATATAGATGTACCCCAGGACTCAGCAGCGCCATCTACCTGCTGACTGTCTGGTACATGTATGAGTACAGGAGCGGCGAGCTCCACCCCCTATATAGATGTACCCCAGGACTCAGCAGCGCCATCTACCTGCTGACTGTCTGGTACATGTATGAGTGCAGGAGCTCCACCCCCTATATAGATGTACCCCAGGACTCAGCAGCGCCATCTACCTGCTGACTGTCTGGTACATGTATGAGTGCAGGAGCTCCACCCCCTATATAGATGTACCCCAGGACTCAGCAGCGCCATCTACCTGCTGACTGTCTGGTACATGTATGAGTGCAGGAGCTCCACCCCCTATATAGATGTACCCCAGGACTCAGCAGCGCCATCTACCTGCTGACTGTCTGGTACATGTATGAGTGCAGGAGCTCCACCCCCTATATAGATGTACCCCAGGACTCAGCAGCGCCATCTACCTGCTGACTGTCTGGTACATGTATGAGTACAGGAGCGGTGAGCTCCACCCCCTATATAGATGTACCCCAGGACTCAGCAGCGCCATCTACCTGCTGACTGTCTGGTACATGTATGAGTGCAGGAGCTCCACCCCCTATATAGATGTACTCCAGGACTCAGCAGCGCCATCTACCTGCTGACTGTCTGCTACATGTATGAGTGCAGGAACGGTGAGCTCCGCCCCCTATATAGATGTAACCCAGGACTCAGCAGCGCCATCTACCTGCTGACTGTCTGGTACATGTATGAGTGCAGGAGCAGAGAGCTCCACCCCCTATATAGATGTGCCCCAGGACTCAGCAGCGCCATCTACCTGCTGACTGTCTTGTACATGTATGAGTGCAGGAGCGGCGAGCTCCACCCCCTATATAGATGTACCCCAGGACTCAGCAGCGCCATCTACCTGCTGACTGTCTGCTACATGTATGAGTGCAGGAGCGGCGAGCTCCACCCTCTATATAGATGTACCCCAGGACTCAGCAGCGCCATCTACCTGCTGACTGTCTGCTACATGTATGAGTACAGGAGCGGCGAGCTCCACCCCCTATATAGATGTACCCCAGGACTCAGCAGCGCCATCTACCTGCTGACTGTCTGCTACATGTATGAGTGCAGGAGCGGCGAGCTCCACCCCCTATATAGATGTACCCCAGGACTCAGCAGCGCCATCTACCTGCTGACTGTCTGGTACATGTATGAGTACAGGAGCAGCGAGCTCCACCCCCTATATAGATGTACCCCAGGACTCAGCAGCGCCATCTACCTGCTGACTGTCTGGTACATGTAAGAGTACAGGAGCGGTGAGCTCCACCCCCTATATACATGTACCCCAGGACTCAGCAGCGCCATCTACCTGCTGACTGTCTGGTACATGTATGAGTGCAGGAGCTCCACCCCCTATATAGATGTACCCCAGGACTCAGCAGCGCCATCTACCTGCTGACTGTCTGGTACATGTAAGAGTACAGGAGCGGTGAGCTCCACCCCCTATATACATGTACCCCAGGACTCAGCAGCGCCATCTACCTGCTGACTGTCTGGTACATGTATGAGTACAGGAGCGGTGAGCTCCACCCCCTATATAGATGTACCCCAGGACTCAGCAGCGCCATCTACCTGCTGACTGTCTGGTACATGTAAGAGTACAGGAGCGGTGAGCTCCACCCCCTATATAGATGTACCCCAGGACTCAGCAGCGCCATCTACCTGCTGACTGTCTGGTACATGTATGAGTACAGGTGCGGTGAGCTCCACCCCCTATATAGATGTACCCCAGGACTCAGCAGCGCCATCTACCTGCTGACTGTCTGGTACATGTATGAGTACAGGAGCGGTGAGCTCCACCCCCTATATAGATGTACCCCAGGACTCAGCAGCGCCATCTACCTGCTGACTGTCTGGTACATGTATGAGTGCAGGAGCGGCGAGCTCCACCCCCTATATAGATGTACCCCAGGACTCAGCAGCGCCATCTACCTGCTGACTGTCTGGTACATGTATGAGTGCAGGAGATCCACCCCCTATATAGATGTACCCCAGGACTCAGCAGCGCCATCTACCTGCTGACTGTCTGGTACATGTATGAGTACAGGAGCGGCGAGCTCCACCCCCTATATAGATGTACCCCAGGACTCAGCAGCGCCATCTACCTGCTGACTGTCTGGGACAAGTATGAGTACAGGAGCGGCGAGCTCCACCCCCTATATAGATGTACCCCAGGACTCAGCAGCGCCATCTACCTGCTGACTGTCTGGTACATGTATGAGTACAGGAGCGGGGAGCTCCACCCCCTATATAGATGTACCCCAGGACTCAGCAGCGCCATCTACCTGCTGACTGTCTGGTACATGTAAGAGTACAGGAGCGGCGAGCTCCACCCCCTATATAGATGTGCCCCAGGACTCAGCAGCGCCATCTACCTGCTGACTGTCTGGTACATGTATGAGTACAGGAGCGGTGAGCTCCACCCCCTATATAGATGTACCCCAGGACTCAGCAGCGCCATCTACCTGCTGACTGTCTGGTACATGTATGAGTACAGGAGCTCCACCCCCTATATAGATGTACCCCAGGACTCAGCAGCGCCATCTACCTGCTGACTGTCTGGTACATGTAAGAGTACAGGAGCGGTGAGCTCCACCCCCTATATACATGTACCCCAGGACTCAGCAGCACCATCTACCTGCTGACTGTCTGGTACATGTATGAGTACAGGAGCTCCACCCCCTATATAGATGTACCCCAGGACTCAGCAGCGCCATCTACCTGCTGACTGTCTGGTACATGTATGAGTACAGGAGCGGTGAGCTCCACCCCCTATATAGATGTACCCCAGGACTCAGCAGCGCCATCTACCTGCTGACTGTCTGGTACATGTATGAGTGCAGGAGCTCCACCCCCTATATAGATGTACCCCAGGACTCAGCAGCGCCATCTACCTGCTGACTGTCTGGTACATGTATGAGTGCAGGAGCTCCACCCCCTATATAGATGTACCCCAGGACTCAGCAGCGCCATCTACCTGCTGACTGTCTGGTACATGTAAGAGTACAGGAGCGGTGAGCTCCACCCCCTATATACATGTACCCCAGGACTCAGCAGCACCATCTACCTGCTGACTGTCTGGTACATGTATGAGTACAGGAGCTCCACCCCCTATATAGATGTACCCCAGGACTCAGCAGCACCATCTACCTGCTGACTGTCTGGTACATGTATGAGTACAGGAGCGGTGAGCTCCACCCCCTATATAGATGTACCCCAGGACTCAGCAGCGCCATCTACCTGCTGACTGTCTGGTACATGTATGAGTGCAGGAGCTCCACCCCCTATATAGATGTACCCCAGGACTCAGCAGCGCCATCTACCTGCTGACTGTCTGGTACATGTATGAGTGCAGGAGCTCCACCCCCTATATAGATGTACCCCAGGACTCAGCAGCGCCATCTACCTGCTGACTGTCTGGTACATGTATGAGTGCAGGAGCGGTGAGCTCCACCCCCTATATACATATGCCCCAGGACTCAGCAGCGCCATCTACCTGCTGACTGTCTGCTACATGTATGAGTGCAGGAGCTCCACCCCCTATACAGATGTACCCCAGGACTCAGCAGCGCCATCTACCTGCTGACTGTCTGGTACATGTATGAGTACAGGAGCGGTGAGCTCCACCCCCTATATAGATGTACCCCAGGACTCAGCAGCGCCATCTACCTGCTGACTGTCTGGTACATGTATGAGTGCAGGAGCAGTGAGCTCCACCCCCTATATAGATGTACCCCAGGACTCAGCAGCGCCATCTACCTGCTGACTGTCTGGTACATGTATGAGTGCAGGAGCGGTGAGCTCCACCCCCTATATACATATGCCCCAGGACTCAGCAGCGCCATCTACCTGCTGACTGTCTGGTACATGTATGAGTGCAGGAGCTCCACCCCCTATATAGATGTACCCCAGGACTCAGCAGCGCCATCTACCTGCTGACTGTCTGGTACATGTATGAGTGCAGGAGCTCCACCCCCTATATAGATGTACCCCAGGACTCAGCAGCGCCATCTACCTGCTGACTGTCTGGTACATGTATGAGTGCAGGAGCTCCACCCCCTATATAGATGTACCCCAGGACTCAGCAGCGCCATCTACCTGCTGACTGTCTGGTACATGTATGAGTGCAGGAACGGCGAGCTCCACCCCCTATATAGATGTACCCCAGGACTCAGCAGCGCCATCTACCTGCTGACTGTCTGGTACATGTATGAGTACAGGAGCGGCGAGCTCCACCCCCTATATAGATGTACCCCAGGACTCAGCAGCGCCATCTACCTGCTGACTGTCTGGTACATGTATGAGTACAGGAGCGGTGAGCTCCACCCCCTATATAGATGTACCCCAGGACTCAGCAGCGCCATCTACCTGCTGACTGTCTGGTACATGTATGAGTGCAGGAGCGGCGAGCTCCACCCCCTATATAGATGTACCCCAGGACTCAGCAGCGCCATCTACCTGCTGACTGTCTGGTACATGTATGAGTACAGGAGCGGCGAGCTCCACCCCCTATATAGATGTACCCCAGGACTCAGCAGCGCCATCTACCTGCTGACTGTCTGGTACATGTATGAGTGCAGGAGCTCCACCCCCTATATAGATGTACCCCAGGACTCAGCAGCGCCATCTACCTGCTGACTGTCTGGTACATGTATGAGTACAGGAGCGGTGAGCTCCACCCCCTATATAGATGTACCCCAGGACTCAGCAGCGCCATCTACCTGCTGACTGTCTGGTACATGTATGAGTGCAGGAGCTCCACCCCCTATATAGATGTACTCCAGGACTCAGCAGCGCCATCTACCTGCTGACTGTCTGCTACATGTATGAGTGCAGGAACGGTGAGCTCCGCCCCCTATATAGATGTAACCCAGGACTCAGCAGCGCCATCTACCTGCTGACTGTCTGGTACATGTATGAGTGCAGGAGCAGCGAGCTCCACCCCCTATATAGATGTGCCCCAGGACTCAGCAGCGCCATCTACCTGCTGACTGTCTTGTACATGTATGAGTGCAGGAGCGGCGAGCTCCACCCCCTATATAGATGTACCCCAGGACTCAGCAGCGCCATCTACCTGCTGACTGTCTGCTACATGTATGAGTGCAGGAGCGGCGAGCTCCACCCCCTATATAGATGTACCCCAGGACTCAGCAGCGCCATCTACCTGCTGACTGTCTGGTACATGTATGAGTACAGGAGCAGCGAGCTCCACCCCCTATATAGATGTACCCCAGGACTCAGCAGCGCCATCTACCTGCTGACTGTCTGGTACATGTAAGAGTACAGGAGCGGTGAGCTCCACCCCCTATATACATGTACCCCAGGACTCAGCAGCGCCATCTACCTGCTGACTGTCTGGTACATGTATGAGTGCAGGAGCTCCACCCCCTATATAGATGTACCCCAGGACTCAGCAGCGCCATCTACCTGCTGACTGTCTGGTACATGTAAGAGTACAGGAGCGGTGAGCTCCACCCCCTATATACATGTACCCCAGGACTCAGCAGCGCCATCTACCTGCTGACTGTCTGGTACATGTATGAGTACAGGAGCGGTGAGCTCCACCCCCTATATAGATGTACCCCAGGACTCAGCAGCGCCATCTACCTGCTGACTGTCTGGTACATGTAAGAGTACAGGAGCGGTGAGCTCCACCCCCTATATAGATGTACCCCAGGACTCAGCAGCGCCATCTACCTGCTGACTGTCTGGTACATGTATGAGTACAGGAGCGGTGAGCTCCACCCCCTATATAGATGCACCCCAGGACTCAGCAGCGCCATCTACCTGCTGACTGTCTGGTACATGTATGAGTACAGGAGCGGTGAGCTCCACCCCCTACACAGATGTACCCCAGGACTCAGCAGCGCCATCTACCTGCTGACTGTCTGGTACATGTATGAGTGCAGGAGCGGCGAGCTCCACCCCCTATATAGATGTACCCCAGGACTCAGCAGCGCCATCTACCTGCTGACTGTCTGGTACATGTATGAGTGCAGGAGATCCACCCCCTATATAGATGTACCCCAGGACTCAGCAGCGCCATCTACCTGCTGACTGTCTGGTACATGTATGAGTACAGGAGCGGCGAGCTCCACCCCCTATATAGATGTACCCCAGGACTCAGCAGCGCCATCTACCTGCTGACTGTCTGGGACAAGTATGAGTACAGGAGCGGCGAGCTCCACCCCCTATATAGATGTACCCCAGGACTCAGCAGCGCCATCTACCTGCTGACTGTCTGGTACATGTATGAGTACAGGAGCGGGGAGCTCCACCCCCTATATAGATGTACCCCAGGACTCAGCAGCGCCATCTACCTGCTGACTGTCTGGTACATGTATGAGTGCAGGAGCTCCACCCCCTATATAGATGTACCCCAGGACTCAGCAGCGCCATCTACCTGCTGACTGTCTGGTACATGTATGAGTGCAGGAGCTCCACCCCCTATATAGATGTACCCCAGGACTCAGCAGCGCCATCTACCTGCTGACTGTCTGGTACATGTAAGAGTACAGGAGCGGTGAGCTCCACCCCCTATATACATGTACCCCAGGACTCAGCAGCACCATCTACCTGCTGACTGTCTGGTACATGTATGAGTACAGGAGCTCCACCCCCTATATAGATGTACCCCAGGACTCAGCAGCGCCATCTACCTGCTGACTGTCTGGTACATGTATGAGTACAGGAGCGGTGAGCTCCACCCCCTATATAGATGTACCCCAGGACTCAGCAGCGCCATCTACCTGCTGACTGTCTGGTACATGTATGAGTGCAGGAGCTCCACCCCCTATATAGATGTACCCCAGGACTCAGCAGCGCCATCTACCTGCTGACTGTCTGGTACATGTATGAGTGCAGGAGCTCCACCCCCTATATAGATGTACCCCAGGACTCAGCAGCGCCATCTACCTGCTGACTGTCTGGTACATGTATGAGTGCAGGAGCGGTGAGCTCCACCCCCTATATACATATGCCCCAGGACTCAGCAGCGCCATCTACCTGCTGACTGTCTGCTACATGTATGAGTGCAGGAGCTCCACCCCCTATACAGATGTACCCCAGGACTCAGCAGCGCCATCTACCTGCTGACTGTCTGGTACATGTATGAGTACAGGAGCGGCGAGCTCCACCCCCTATATAGATGTACCCCAGGACTCAGCAGCGCCATCTACCTGCTGACTGTCTGGTACATGTATGAGTACAGGAGCGGCGAGCTCCACCCCCTATATAGATGTACCCCAGGACTCAGCAGCGCCATCTACCTGCTGACTGTCTGCTACATGTATGAGTGCAGGAGCTCCACCCCCTATACAGATGTACCCCAGGAACTCAGCAGCGCCATCTACCTGCTGACTGTCTGGTACATGTATGAGTACAGGAGCGTGAGAGCTCCACCCCCTATATAGATGTACCCCAGGACTCAGCAGCGCCATCTACCTGCTGACTGTCTGGTACATGTATGAGTGCAGGAGCAGCGAGCTCCACCCCCTATATAGATGTAACCCCAGGACTCAGCAGCGCCATCTACCTGCTGACTGTCTGGTACATGTATGAGTGCAGGAGATCCACCCCCTATATAGATGTACCCCAGGACTCAGCAGCGCCATCTACCTGCTGACTGTCTGGTACATGTATGAGTACAGGAGCGGCGAGCTCCACCCCCTATATAGATGTACCCCAGGACTCAGCAGCGCCATCTACCTGCTGACTGTCTAGTACATGTACGAGTACAGGAGCGGCGAGCTCCACCCCCTATATAGATGTACCCCAGGACTCAGCAGCGCCATCTACCTGCTGACTGTCTGGTACATGTATGAGTGCAGGAGATCCACCCCCTATATAGATGTACCCCAGGACTCAGCAGCGCCATCTACCTGCTGACTGTCTGGTACATGTATGAGTACAGGAGCGGTGAGCTCCACCCCCTATATAGATGTACCCCAGGACTCAGCAGCGCCATCTACCTGCTGACTGTCTGGTACATGTATGAGTACAGGAGCTCCACCCTCTATATAGATGTACCCCAGGACTCAGCAGCGCCATCTACCTGCTGACTGTCTGGTACATGTATGAGTGCAGGAACGGTGAGCTCCACCCCCTATATAGATGTACCCCAGGACTCAGCAGCGCCATCTACCTGCTGACTGTATGGTACATGTATGAGTACAGGAGCGGCGAGCTCCACCCCCTATATAGATGTACCCCAGGACTCAGCAGCGCCATCTACCTGCTGACTGTCTGGTACATGTATGAGTGCAGGAGAGGCGAGCTCCACCCCCTATATAGATGTACCCCAGGACTCAGCAGCGCCATCTACCTGCTGACTGTCTGGTACATGTATGAGTACAGGAGCGGCGAGCTCCACCCCCTATATAGCTGTACCCCAGGACTCAGCAGCGCCATCTACCTGCTGACTGTCTGGTACATGTATGAGTACAGGAGCGGCGAGCTCCACCCCCTATATAGATGTACCCCAGGACTCAGCAGCGCCATCTACCTGCTGACTGTCTGGTACATGTATGAGTACAGGAGCTCCACCCCCTATATAGATGTACCCCAGGACTCAGCAGCGCCATCTACCTGCTGACTGTCTGGTACATGTATGAGTACAGGAGCGGCGAGCTCCACCCCCTATATAGATGTACCCCAGGACTCAGCAGCGCCATCTACCTGCTGACTGTCTGGTACATGTATGAGTGCAGGAGCGGCGAGCTCCACCCCCTATATAGATGTACTCCAGGACTCAGCAGCGCCATCTACCTGCTGACTGTCTGGTACATGTATGAGTACAGGAGCTCCACCCCCTATATAGATGTACCCCAGGACTCAGCAGCGCCATCTACCTGCTGACTGTCTGGTACATGTATGAGTACAGGAGCAGCGAGCTCCACCCCCTATATAGATGTACCCCAGGACTCAGCAGCGCCATCTACCTGCTGACTGTCTGGTACATGTATGAGTACAGGAGCTCCACCCCTATATAGATGTACCCCAGGACTCAGCAGCGCCATCTACCTGCTGACTGTCTGGTACATGTATGAGTGCAGGAGCGGTGAGCTCCACCCCCTATATACATGTACCCCAGGACTCAGCAGCGCCATCTACCTGCTGACTGTCTGGTACATGTATGAGTACAGGAGCAGTGAGCTCCACCCCCTATATAGATGTACCCCAGGACTCAGCAGCGCCATCTACCTGCTGACTGTCTGGTACATGTATGAGTACAGGAGCGGCGAGCTCCACCCCCTATATAGATGTACCCCAGGACTCAGCAGCGCCATCTACCTGCTGACTGTCTGGTACATGTATGAGTGCAGGAGCGGCGAGCTCCACCCCCTATATAGATGTACCCCAGGACTCAGCAGCGCCATCTACCTGCTGACTGTCTGGTACATGTATGAGTACAGGAGTGGTGAGCTCCACCCCCTATATAGATGTAGCCCAGGACTCAGCAGCGCCATCTACCGGCTGACTGTCTGGTACATGTATGAGTACAGGAGCGGTAAGCTCCACCCCCTATATAGATGTACCCCAGGACTCAGCAGCGCCATCTACCTGCTGACTGTCTGGTACATGTATGAGTACAGGAGCTCCACCCCCTATATAGATGTACTCCAGGACTCAGCAGCGCCATCTACCTGCTGACTGTCTGGTACATGTATGAGTGCAGGAGCGGTGAGCTCCACCCCCTATATACATATGCCCCAGGACTCAGCAGCGCCATCTACCTGCTGACTGTCTGGTACATGTATGAGTGCAGGAGCGGTGAGCTCCACCCCCTATATAGATGTACCCCAGGACTCAGCAGCGCCATCTACCTGCTGACTGTCTGGTACATGTATGAGTGCAGGAGCGGCGAGCTCCACTCCCTATATAGATGTACCCCAGGACTCAGCAGCGCCATCTACCTGCTGACTGTCTGGTACATGTATGAGTACAGGAGCGGCGAGCTCCACCCCCTATATAGATGTACCCCAGGACTCAGCAGCGCCATCTACCTGCTGACTGTCTGGGACATGTATGAGTACAGGAGCGGCGAGCTCCACCTCTATATAGATGTACCCCAGGACTCAGCAGCGCCATCTACCTGCTGACTGTCTGCTACATGTATGAGTGCAGGAGCTCCACCCCCTATACAGATGTACCCCAGGACTCAGCAGCGCCATCTACCTGCTGACTGTCTGCTACATGTAAGAGTACAGGAGCGGTGAGCTCCACCCCCTATATAGCTGTACCCCAGGACTCAGCAGCGCCATCTACCTGCTGACTGTCTGGTACATGTATGAGTGCAGGAGTGGCGAGCTCCACCCCCTATATAGATGTACCCCAGGACTCAGCAGCGCCATCTACCTGCTGACTGTCTGGTACATGTATGAGTACAGGAGCAGCGAGCTCCACCCCCTATATAGATGTACCCCAGGACTCATCAGCGCCATCTACCTGCTGACTGTATGGTACATGTATGAGTACAGGAGCGGTGAGCTCCACCCCCTATATAGATGTACCCCAGGACTGAGCAGCGCCATCTACCTGCTGACTGTCTGGTAGATGTATGAGTGCAGGAGCGGGGAGCTCCACCCTCTATATAGATGTACCCCAGGACTCAGCAGCGCCATCTACCTGCTGACTGTCTGGTACATGTAAGAGTACAGGAGCGGTGAGCTCCACCCCCTATATAGATGTACCCCAGGACTCAGCAGCGCCATCTACCTGCTGACTGTCTGGTACATGTAAGAGTACAGGAGCGGTGAGCTCCACCCCCTATATAGATGTACCCCAGGACTCAGCAGCGCCCCCTACCTGCTGACTGTCTGGTACATGTATGAGTACAGGAGCTCCACCCCCTATATAGATGTACCCCAGGACTCAGCAGCGCCATCTACCTGCTGACTGTCTGGTACATGTAAGAGTACAGGAGCGGTGAGCTCCACCCCCTATATAGATGTACCCCAGGACTCAGCAGCGCCCCCTACCTGCTGACTGTCTGGTACATGTATGAGTACAGGAGCTCCACCCCCTATATAGCTGTACCCCAGGACTCAGCAGCGCCATCTACCTGCTGACTGTCTGGGACATGTAAGAGTACAGGAGCGGTGAGCTCCACCCCCTATATAGATGTACCCCAGGACTCAGCAGCGCCATCTACCTGCTGACTGTCTGGTACATGTATGAGTGCAGGAGCGGCGACCTCCACCCCCTATATAGATGTACCCCAGGACTCAGCAGCGCCATCTACCTGCTGACTGTCTGGTACATGTATGAGTACAGGAGCGGCGAGCTCCACCCCCTATATAGATGTACCCCAGGACTCAGCAGCGCCATCTACCTGCTGACTGTCTGGTACATGTATGAGTGCAGGGGCGGTGAGCTCCACCCCCTATATAGATGTACCCCAGGACTCAGCAGCGCCATCTACCTGCTGACTGTCTGGTACATGTATGAGTACAGGAGCGGTGAGCTCCACCCCCTATATAGATGTACCCCAGGACTCAGCAGTGCCATCTACCTGCTGACTGTCTGGTACATGTATGAGTACAGGAGCGGCGAGCTCCACCCCCTATATAGATGTACCCCAGGACTCAGCAGCGCCATCTACCTGCTGACTGTCTGGTACATGTATGAGTACAGTAGCGGCGAGCTCCACCCCCTATATAGATGTGCCCCAGGACTCAGCAGCGCCATCTACCGGCTGACTGTCTGGTACATGTATGAGTGCAGGAGCTCCACCCCCTATATAGATGTACCCCAGGACTCAGCAGCGCCATCTACCTGCTGACTGTATGGTACATGTATGAGTGCAGGAGCTCCACCCCCTATATAGATGTACCCCAGGACTCAGCAGCGCCATCTACCTGCTGACTGTCTGGTACATGTATGAGTACAGGAGCGGTGAGCTCCACCTCCTATATAGATGTACCCCAGGACTCAGCAGCGCCATCTACCTGCTGACTGTCTGGTACATGTATGAGTACAGGAGCGGCGAGCTCCACTCCCTATATAGATGTACCCCAGGACTCAGCAGCGCCATCTACCTGCTGACTGTCTGCTACATGTATGAGTGCAGGAGCTCCACCCCCTATATAGATGTACCCCAGGACTCAGCAGCGCCATCTACCTGCTGACTGTCTGGTACATGTATGAGTGCAGGAGCGGCGAGCTCCACCCCCTATATAGATGTACTCCAGGACTCAGCAGCGCCATCTACCTGCTGACTGTCTGGTACATGTATGAGTGCAGGAGCGGCGAGCTCCACCCCCTATATAGATGTACCCCAGGACTCAGCAGCGCCATCTACCTGCTGACTGTATGGTACATGTATGAGTACAGGAGCTCCACCCCCTATATAGATATACCCCAGGACTCAGCAGCGCCATCTACCTGCTGACTGTCTGGTACATGTATGAGTACAGGAGCGGCGAGCTCCACCCCCTATATAGATGTACCCCAGGACTCAGCAGCGCCATCTACCTGCTGACTGTCTGGTACATGTATGAGTGCAGGAGTGGCGAGCTCCACCCCCTATATAGATGTACCCCAGGACTCAGCAGCGCCATCTACCTGCTGACTGTCTGGTACATGTATGAGTGCAGGAGCGGCGAGCTCCACCCCCTATATAGATGTACCCCAGGACTCAGCAGCGCCATCTACCTGCTGACTGTCTGGTACATGTATGAGTGCAGGAACGGTGAGCTCCGCCCCCTATATAGATGTCCCCCAGGACTCAGCAGCGCCATCTACCTGCTGACTGTCTGGTACATGTATGAGTGCAGGAGCGGCGAGCTCCACCCCCTATATAGATGTGCCCCAAGACTCAGCAGCGCCATCTACCTGCTGACTGTCTGGTACATGTATGAGTGCAGGAGCGGTGAGCTCCACCCCCTATATACATGTACCCCAGGACTCAGCAGCGCCATCTACCTGCTGACTGTCTGGTACATGTATGAGTACAGGAGCGGCGAGCTCCACCCCCTATATAGATGTACCCCAGGACTCAGCAGCGCCATCTACCTGCTGACTGTCTGCTACATGTATGAGTGCAGGAGCTCCACCCCCTATACAGATGTACCCCAGGACTCAGCAGCGCCATCTACCTGCTGACTGTCTGGTACATGTATGAGTACAGGAGCGGCGAGCTCCACCCCCTATATAGATGTACCCCAGGACTCAGCAGCGCCATCTACCTGCTGACTGTCTGGTACATGTATGAGTACAGGAGCGGTGAGCTCCACCCCCTATATAGATGTACCCCAGGACTCAGCAGCGCCATCTACCTGCTGACTGTCTGGTACATGTATGAGTGCAGGAGCAGCGAGCTCCACCCCCTATATAGATGTACCCCAGGACTCAGCAGCGCCATCTACCTGCTGACTGTCTGGTACATGTATGAGTGCAGGAGCTCCACCCCCTATATAGATGTACCCCAGGACTCAGCAGCGCCATCTACCTGCTGACTGTCTGGTACATGTACGAGTACAGGAGCGGCGAGCTCCACCCCCTATATAGATGTACCCCAGGACTCAGCAGCGCCATCTACCTGCTGACTGTCTGGTACATGTATGAGTGCAGGAGATCCACCCCCTATATAGATGTACCCCAGGACTCAGCAGCGCCATCTACCTGCTGACTGTCTGGTACATGTATGAGTACAGGAGCGGTGAGCTCCACCCCCTATATAGATGTACCCCAGGACTCAGCAGCGCCATCTACCTGCTGACTGTCTGGTACATGTATGAGTACAGGAGCTCCACCCTCTATATAGATGTACCCCAGGACTCAGCAGCGCCATCTACCTGCTGACTGTCTGGTACATGTATGAGTGCAGGAACGGTGAGCTCCACCCCCTATATAGATGTACCCCAGGACTCAGCAGCGCCATCTACCTGCTGACTGTATGGTACATGTAAGAGTACAGGAGCGGTGAGCTCCACCCCCTATATAGATGTACCCCAGGACTCAGCAGCGCCATCTACCTGCTGACTGTCTGGTACATGTATGAGTGCAGGAGAGGCGAGCTCCACCCCCTATATAGATGTACCCCAGGACTCAGCAGCGCCATCTACCTGCTGACTGTCTGGTACATGTATGAGTACAGGAGCGGCGAGCTCCACCCCCTATATAGCTGTACCCCAGGACTCAGCAGCGCCATCTACCTGCTGACTGTCTGGTACATGTATGAGTATAGGAGCGGCGAGCTCCACCCCCTATATAGATGTACCCCAGGACTCAGCAGCGCCATCTACCTGCTGACTGTCTGGTACATGTATGAGTACAGGAGCTCCACCCCCTATATAGATGTACCCCAGGACTCAGCAGCGCCATCTACCTGCTGACTGTCTGGTACATGTATGAGTATAGGAGCGGCGAGCTCCACCCCCTATATAGATGTACCCCAGGACTCAGCAGCGCCATCTACCTGCTGACTGTCTGGTACATGTATGAGTGCAGGAGCGGCGAGCTCCACCCCCTATATAGATGTACCCCAGGACTCAGCAGCGCCATCTACCTGCTGACTGTCTGGTACATGTATGAGTACAGGAGCTCCACCCCCTATATAGATGTACCCCAGGACTCAGCAGCGCCATCTACCTGCTGACTGTCTGGTACATGTATGAGTACAGGAGCAGCGAGCTCCACCCCCTATATAGATGTACCCCAGGACTCAGCAGCGCCATCTACCTGCTGACTGTCTGGTACATGTATGAGTACAGGAGCTCCACCCCTATATAGATGTACCCCAGGACTCAGCAGCGCCATCTACCTGCTGACTGTCTGGTACATGTATGAGTGCAGGAGCGGTGAGCTCCACCCCCTATATACATGTACCCCAGGACTCAGCAGCGCCATCTACCTGCTGACTGTCTGGTACATGTATGAGTACAGGAGCAGTGAGCTCCACCCCCTATATAGATGTACCCCAGGACTCAGCAGCGCCATCTACCTGCTGACTGTCTGGTACATGTATGAGTACAGGAGCGGCGAGCTCCACCCCCTATATAGATGTACCCCAGGACTCAGCAGCGCCATCTACCTGCTGACTGTCTGGTACATGTATGAGTGCAGGAGCGGCGAGCTCCACCCCCTATATAGATGTACCCCAGGACTCAGCAGCGCCATCTACCTGCTGACTGTCTGGTACATGTATGAGTACAGGAGTGGTGAGCTCCACCCCCTATATAGATGTAGCCCAGGACTCAGCAGCGCCATCTACCGGCTGACTGTCTGGTACATTTATGAGTACAGGAGCGGCGAGCTCCACCCCCTATATACATGTACCCCAGGACTCAGCAGCGCCATCTACCTGCTGACTGTCTGGTACATGTATGAGTACAGGAGCGGTGAGCTCCACCCCCTATATAGATGTACCCCAGGACTCAGCAGCGCCATCTACCTGCTGACTGTCTGGTACATGTATGAGTACAGGAGCTCCACCCCCTATATAGATGTACTCCAGGACTCAGCAGCGCCATCTACCTGCTGACTGTCTGGTACATGTATGAGTGCAGGAGCGGTGAGCTCCACCCCCTATATACATATGCCCCAGGACTCAGCAGCGCCATCTACCTGCTGACTGTCTGGTACACGTATGAGTGCAGGAGCGGTGAGCTCCACCCCCTATATAGATGTACCCCAGGACTCAGCAGCGCCATCTACCTGCTGACTGTCTGGTACATGTATGAGTGCAGGAGCGGCGAGCTCCACTCCCTATATAGATGTACCCCAGGACTCAGCAGCGCCATCTACCTGCTGACTGTCTGGTACATGTATGAGTACAGGAGCTCCACCCCCTATATAGATATACCCCAGGACTCAGCAGCGCCATCTACCTGCTGACTGTCTGGTACATGTATGAGTACAGGAGCGGCGAGCTCCACCCCCTATATAGATGTACCCCAGGACTCAGCAGCGCCATCTACCTGCTGACTGTCTGGGACATGTATGAGTACAGGAGCGGCGAGCTCCACCTCTATATAGATGTACCCCAGGACTCAGCAGCGCCATCTACCTGCTGACTGTCTGCTACATGTATGAGTGCAGGAGCTCCACCCCCTATACAGATGTACCCCAGGACTCAGCAGCGCCATCTACCTGCTGACTGTCTGGTACATGTATGAGTGCAGGAGTGGCGAGCTCCACCCCCTATATAGATGTACCCCAGGACTCAGCAGCGCCATCTACCTGATGACTGTCTGGTACATGTATGAGTACAGGAGCAGCGAGCTCCACCCCCTATATAGATGTACCCCAGGACTCATCAGCGCCATCTACCTGCTGACTGTATGGTACATGTATGAGTACAGGAGCGGTGAGCTCCACCCCCTATATAGATGTACCCCAGGACTCAGCAGCGCCATCTACCTGCTGACTGTCTGGTAGATGTATGAGTGCAGGAGCGGGGAGCTCCACCCTCTATATAGATGTACCCCAGGACTCAGCAGCGCCATCTACCTGCTGACTGTCTGGTACATGTAAGAGTACAGGAGCGGTGAGCTCCACCCCCTATATAGATGTACCCCAGGACTCAGCAGCGCCCCCTACCTGCTGACTGTCTGGTACATGTATGAGTACAGGAGCTCCACCCCCTATATAGCTGTACCCCAGGACTCAGCAGCGCCATCTACCTGCTGACTGTCTGGTCCATGTATGAGTGCAGGAGCTCCACCCCCTATATAGATGTACCCCAGGACTCAGCAGCGCCATCTACCTGCTGACTGTCTGGGACATGTAAGAGTACAGGAGCGGTGAGCTCCACCCCCTATATAGATGTACCCCAGGACTCAGCAGCGCCATCTACCTGCTGACTGTCTGGTACATGTATGAGTGCAGGAGCGGCGAGCTCCACCCCCTATATAGATGTACCCCAGGACTCAGCAGCGCCATCTACCTGCTGACTGTCTGGTACATGTATGAGTACAGGAGCGGCGAGCTCCACCCCCTATATAGATGTACCCCAGGACTCAGCAGCGCCATCTACCTGCTGACTGTCTGGTACATGTATGAGTGCAGGGGCGGTGAGCTCCACCCCCTATATAGATGTACCCCAGGACTCAGCAGCGCCATCTACCTGCTGACTGTCTGGTACATGTATGAGTACAGGAGCGGTGAGCTCCACCCCCTATATAGATGTACCCCAGGACTCAGCAGTGCCATCTACCTGCTGACTGTCTGGTACATGTATGAGTACAGGAGCGGCGAGCTCCACCCCCTATATAGATGTGCCCCAGGACTCAGCAGCGCCATCTACCGGCTGACTGTCTGCTACATGTATGAGTGCAGGAGCTCCACCCCCTATATAGATGTACCCCAGGACTCAGCAGCGCCATCTACCTGCTGACTGTATGGTACATGTATGAGTACAGGAGCGGTGAGCTCCACCCCCTATATAGATGTACCCCAGGACTCAGCAGCGCCATCTACCTGCTGACTGTCTGGTACATGTATGAGTACAGGAGCGGCGAGCTCCACCCCCTATATAGATGTACCCCAGGACTCAGCAGCGCCATCTACCTGCTGACTGTCTGCTACATGTATGAGTGCAGGAGCTCCACCCCCTATATAGATGTACCCCAGGACTCAGCAGCGCCATCTACCTGCTGACTGTCTGGTACATGTATGAGTGCAGGGGCGGTGAGCTCCACCCCCTATATAGATGTACCCCAGGACTCAGCAGCGCCATCTACCTGCTGACTGTCTGGTACATGTATGATTACAGGAGCGGTGAGCTCCACCCCCTATATAGATGTACCCCAGGACTCAGCAGTGCCATCTACCTGCTGACTGTCTGCTACATGTATGAGTGCAGGAGCGGCGAGCTCCACCCCCTATATAGATGTACTCCAGGACTCAGCAGCGCCATCTACCTGCTGACTGTCTGGTACATGTATGAGTGCAGGAGCGGCGAGCTCCACCCCCTATATAGATGTACCCCAGGACTCAGCAGCGCCATCTACCTGCTGACTGTATGGTACATGTATGAGTACAGGAGCTCCACCCCCTATATAGATATACCCCAGGACTCAGCAGCGCCATCTACCTGCTGACTGTCTGGTACATGTATGAGTACAGGAGCGGCGAGCTCCACCCCCTATATAGATGTACCCCAGGACTCAGCAGCGCCATCTACCTGCTGACTGTCTGGTACATGTATGAGTGCAGGAGTGGCGAGCTCCACCCCCTATATAGATGTACCCCAGGACTCAGCAGCGCCATCTACCTGCTGACTGTCTGGTACATGTATGAGTGCAGGAGCGGCGAGCTCCACCCCCTATATAGATGTACCCCAGGACTCAGCAGCGCCATCTACCTGCTGACTGTCTGGTACATGTATGAGTGCAGGAACGGTGAGCTCCGCCCCCTATATAGATGTCCCCCAGGACTCAGCAGCGCCATCTACCTGCTGACTGTCTGGTACATGTATGAGTGCAGGAGCGGCGAGCTCCACCCCCTATATAGATGTGCCCCAAGACTCAGCAGCGCCATCTACCTTCTGACTGTCTGGTACATGTATGAGTGCAGGAGCGGTGAGCTCCACCCCCTATATACATGTACCCCAGGACTCAGCAGCGCCATCTACCTGCTGACTGTCTGGTACATGTATGAGTACAGGAGCGGCGAGCTCCACCCCCTATATAGATGTACCCCAGGACTCAGCAGCGCCATCTACCTGCTGACTGTCTGGTACATGTATGAGTGCAGGAGCGGCGAGCTCCACCCCCTATATAGATGTACCCCAGGACTCAGCAGCGCCATCTACCTGCTGACTGTCTGGTACATGTATGAGTACAGGAGCTCCACCCCCTATATAGATGTACCCCAGGACTCAGCAGCGCCATCTACCTGCTGACTGTCTGGTACATGTATGAGTACAGGAGCAGCGAGCTCCACCCCCTATATAGATGTACCCCAGGACTCAGCAGCGCCATCTACCTGCTGACTGTCTGGTACATGTATGAGTGCAGGAGCGGCGAGCTCCACCCCCTATATAGATGTACCCCAGGACTCAGCAGCGCCATCTACCTGCTGACTGTCTGGTACATGTATGAGTACAGGAGTGGTGAGCTCCACCCCCTATATAGATGTAGCCCAGGACTCAGCAGCGCCATCTACCGGCTGACTGTCTGGTACATTTATGAGTACAGGAGCGGCGAGCTCCACCCCCTATATACATGTACCCCAGGACTCAGCAGCGCCATCTACCTGCTGACTGTCTGGTACATGTATGAGTACAGGAGCGGTGAGCTCCACCCCCTATATAGATGTACCCCAGGACTCAGCAGCGCCATCTACCTGCTGACTGTCTGGTACATGTATGAGAAAAGGAGCTCCACCCCCTATATAGATGTACTCCAGGACTCAGCAGCGCCATCTACCTGCTGACTGTCTGGTACATGTATGAGTGCAGGAGCGGCGAGCTCCACCCCCTATATAGATGTACCCCAGGACTCAGCAGCGCCATCTACCTGCTGACTGTCTGGTACATGTATGAGTGCAGGAGCGGTGAGCTCCACCCCCTATATACATATGCCCCAGGACTCAGCAGCGCCATCTACCTGCTGACTGTCTGGTACATGTATGAGTGCAGGAGCGGTGAGCTCCACCCCCTATATAGATGTACCCCAGGACTCAGCAGCGCCATCTACCTGCTGACTGTCTGGTACATGTATGAGTGCAGGAGCGGCGAGCTCCACTCCCTATATAGATGTACCCCAGGACTCAGCAGCGCCATCTACCTGCTGACTGTCTGGTACATGTATGAGTACAGGAGCTCCACCCCCTATATAGATATACCCCAGGACTCAGCAGCGCCATCTACCTGCTGACTGTCTGGTACATGTATGAGTACAGGAGCGGCGAGCTCCACCCCCTATATAGATGTACCCCAGGACTCAGCAGCGCCATCTACCTGCTGACTGTCTGGGACATGTATGAGTACAGGAGCGGCGAGCTCCACCTCTATATAGATGTACCCCAGGACTCAGCAGCGCCATCTACCTGCTGACTGTCTGCTACATGTATGAGTGCAGGAGCTCCACCCCCTATACAGATGTACCCCAGGACTCAGCAGCGCCATCTACCTGCTGACTGTCTGGTACATGTATGAGTACAGGAGCAGCGAGCTCCACCCCCTATATAGATGTACCCCAGGACTCATCAGCGCCATCTACCTGCTGACTGTATGGTACATGTATGAGTACAGGAGCGGTGAGCTCCACCCCCTATATAGATGTACCCCAGGACTCAGCAGCGCCATCTACCTGCTGACTGTCTGGTAGATGTATGAGTGCAGGAGCGGGGAGCTCCACCCTCTATATAGATGTACCCCAGGACTCAGCAGCGCCATCTACCTGCTGACTGTCTGGTACATGTAAGAGTACAGGAGCGGTGAGCTCCACCCCCTATATAGATGTACCCCAGGACTCAGCAGCGCCCCCTACCTGCTGACTGTCTGGTACATGTATGAGTACAGGAGCTCCACCCCCTATATAGCTGTACCCCAGGACTCAGCAGCGCCATCTACCTGCTGACTGTCTGGTCCATGTATGAGTGCAGGAGCTCCACCCCCTATATAGATGTACCCCAGGACTCAGCAGCGCCATCTACCTGCTGACTGTCTGGGACATGTAAGAGTACAGGAGCGGTGAGCTCCACCCCCTATATAGATGTACCCCAGGACTCAGCAGCGCCATCTACCTGCTGACTGTCTGGTACATGTATGAGTACAGGAGCGGCGAGCTCCACCCCCTATATAGATGTACCCCAGGACTCAGCAGCGCCATCTACCTGCTGACTGTCTGGTACATGTATGAGTACAGGGGCGGTGAGCTCCACCCCCTATATAGATGTACCCCAGGACTCAGCAGCGCCATCTACCTGCTGACTGTCTGGTACATGTATGAGTACAGGAGCGGTGAGCTCCACCCCCTATATAGATGTACCCCAGGACTCAGCAGTGCCATCTACCTGCTGACTGTCTGGTACATGTATGAGTACAGGAGCGGCGAGCTCCACCCCCTATATAGATGTGCCCCAGGACTCAGCAGCGCCATCTACCGGCTGACTGTCTGGTACATGTATGAGTGCAGGAGCTCCACCCCCTATATAGATGTACCCCAGGACTCAGCAGCGCCATCTACCTGCTGACTGTCTGGTACATGTATGAGTACAGGAGCGGCGAGCTCCACCCCCTATATAGATGTGCCCCAGGACTCAGCAGCGCCATCTACCGGCTGACTGTCTGGTACATGTATGAGTGCAGGAGCGGTGAGCTCCACCCCCTATATAGATGTACCCCAGGACTCAGCAGCGCCATCTACCGGCTGACTGTCTGGTACATGTATGAGTGCAGGAGCTCCACCCCCTATATAGATGTACCCCAGGACTCAGCAGCGCCATCTACCTGCTGACTGTCTGGTACATGTATGAGTACAGGAGCGGCGAGCTCCACCCCCTATATAGATGTACCCCAGGACTCAGCAGCGCCATCTACCTGCTGACTGTCTGCTACATGTATGAGTGCAGGAGCTCCACCCCCTATATAGATGTACCCCAGGACTCAGCAGCGCCATCTACCTGCTGACTGTCTGGTACATGTATGAGTACAGGAGCGGCGAGCTCCACCCCCTATATAGATGTGCCCCAGGACTCAGCAGCGCCATCTACCGGCTGACTGTCTGGTACATGTATGAGTGCAGGAGCGGGGAGCTCCACCCCCTATATAGATGTACCCCAGGACTCAGCAGCGCCATCTACCTGCTGACTGTCTGGTACATGTATGATTACAGGAGCGGTGAGCTCCACCCCCTATATAGATGTACCCCAGGACTCAGCAGTGCCATCTACCTGCTGACTGTCTGCTACATGTATGAGTGCAGGAGCGGCGAGCTCCACCCCCTATATAGATGTACTCCAGGACTCAGCAGCGCCATCTACCTGCTGACTGTCTGGTACATGTATGAGTGCAGGAGCGGCGAGCTCCACCCCCTATATAGATGTACCCCAGGACTCAGCAGCGCCATCTACCTGCTGACTGTATGGTACATGTATGAGTACAGGAGCTCCACCCCCTATATAGATATACCCCAGGACTCAGCAGCGCCATCTACCTGCTGACTGTCTGGTACATGTATGAGTACAGGAGCGGCGAGCTCCACCCCCTATATAGATGTACCCCAGGACTCAGCAGCGCCATCTACCTGCTGACTGTCTGGTACATGTATGAGTGCAGGAGTGGCGAGCTCCACCCCCTATATAGATGTACCCCAGGACTCAGCAGCGCCATCTACCTGCTGACTGTCTGGTACATGTATGAGTGCAGGAACGGTGAGCTCCGCCCCCTATATAGATGTCCCCCAGGACTCAGCAGCGCCATCTACCTGCTGACTGTCTGGTACATGTATGAGTGCAGGAGCGGCGAGCTCCACCCCCTATATAGATGTGCCCCAAGACTCAGCAGCGCCATCTACCTTCTGACTGTCTGGTACATGTATGAGTGCAGGAGCGGTGAGCTCCACCCCCTATATACATGTACCCCAGGACTCAGCAGCGCCATCTACCTGCTGACTGTCTGGTACATGTATGAGTACAGGAGCGGCGAGCTCCACCCCCTATATAGATGTACCCCAGGACTCAGCAGCGCCATCTACCTGCTGACTGTCTGGTACATGTATGAGTGCAGGAGCGGGGAGCTCCACCCCCTATATAGATGTACCCCAGGACTCAGCAGCGCCATCTACCTGCTGACTGTCTGGGACATGTAAGAGTACAGGAGCGGTGAGCTCCACCCCCTATATAGATGTACCCCAGGACTCAGCAGCGCCATCTACCTGCTGACTGTATGGTACATGTAAGAGTACAGGAGCGGTGAGCTCCACCCCCTATATAGATGTACCCCAGGACTCAGCAGCGCCATCTACCTGCTGACTGTCTGGTACATGTATGAGTGCAGGAGCGGTGAGCTCCACCCCCTATATAGATGTACCCCAGGACTCAGCAGTGCCATCTACCTGCTGACTGTCTGGTACATGTATGAGTACAGGAGCAGCGAGCTCCACCCCCTATATAGATGTACCCCAGGACTCAGCAGTGCCATCTACCTGCTGACTGTCTGGTACATGTATGAGTACAGGAGCAGCGAGCTCCACCCCCTATATAGATGTACCCCAGGACTCAGCAGCGCCATCTACCTGCTGACTGTCTGGTACATGTATGAGTGCAGGAGCGGCGAGCTCCACCCCCTATATAGATGTACCCCAGGACTCAGCAGCGCCATCTACCTGCTGACTGTCTGGGACATGTATGAGTGCAGGAGCGGGGAGCTCCACCCCCTATATACATATGCCCCAGGACTCAGCAGCGCCATCTACCTGCTGACTGTCTGGTACATGTATGAGTGCAGGAGATCCACCCCCTATATAGATGTACCCCAGGACTCAGCAGCGCCATCTACCTGCTGACTGTCTGGTACATGTATGAGTGCAGGAACGGTGAGCTCCACCCCCTATATAGATGTACCCCAGGACTCAGCAGCGCCATCTACCTGCTGACTGTCTGGTACATGTATGAGTGCAGGAGCTCCACCCCCTATATAGATGTACCCCAGGACTCAGCAGCGCCATCTACCTGCTGACTGTCTGGTACATGTATGAGTGCAGGAGCGGCAAGCTGCACCCCCTATATACATGTGCCCCAGGACTCAGCAGCGCCATCTACCTGCTGACTGTCTGGTACATGTATGAGTACAGGAGCTCCACCCCCTATATAGATGTACCCCAGGACTCAGCAGCGCCATCTACCTGCCGACTGTCTGGGACATGTATGAGTGCAGGAGCGGCGAGCTCCACCACCTATATAGATGTACCCCAGGACTCAGCAGCGCCATCTACCTGCTGACTGTCTTGTACATGTATGAGTACAGGAGCCGCGAGCTCCACCCCCTATATAGATGTACCCCAGGACTCAGCAGCGCCATCTACCTGCCGACTGTCTGGTACATGTATGAGTGCAGGAGCGGCGAGCTCCACCCCCTATATAGATGTACCCCAGGACTCAGCAGCGCCATCTACCTGCTGACTGTCTGGTACATGTATGAGTACAGGAGCGGTGAGCTCCACCCCCTATATAGATGTACCCCAGGACTCAGCAGCGCCATCTACCTGCTGATTGTCTGGGACATGTATGAGTGCAGGAGCTCCACCCCCTATATAGATGTACCCCAGGACTCAGCAGCGCCATCTACCTGCTGACTGTCTGGTACATGTATGAGTGCAGGAGCGGTGAGCTCCACCCCCTATATACATGTACCCCAGGACTCAGCAGCGCCATCTACCTGCTGACTGTCTGGTACATGTATGAGTGCAGGAACGGTGAGCTCCGCCCCCTATATAGATGTCCCCCAGGACTCAGCAGCGCCATCTACCTGCTGACTGTCTGGTACATGTATGAGTGCAGGAGCGGCGAGCTCCACCCCCTATATAGATGTGCCCCAAGACTCAGCAGCGCCATCTACCTTCTGACTGTCTGGTACATGTATGAGTGCAGGAGCGGTGAGCTCCACCCCCTATATACATGTACCCCAGGACTCAGCAGCGCCATCTACCTGCTGACTGTCTGGTACATGTATGAGTACAGGAGCGGCGAGCTCCACCCCCTATATAGATGTACCCCAGGACTCAGCAGCGCCATCTACCTGCTGACTGTCTGGTACATGTATGAGTGCAGGAGCGGCGAGCTCCACCCCCTATATAGATGTACCCCAGGACTCAGCAGCGCCATCTACCTGCTGACTGTCTGGTACATGTATGAGTACAGGAGCTCCACCCCCTATATAGATGTACCCCAGGACTCAGCAGCGCCATCTACCTGCTGACTGTCTGGTACATGTATGAGTACAGGAGCAGCGAGCTCCACCCCCTATATAGATGTACCCCAGGACTCAGCAGCGCCATCTACCTGCTGACTGTCTGGTACATGTATGAGTGCAGGAGCGGCGAGCTCCACCCCCTATATAGATGTACCCCAGGACTCAGCAGCGCCATCTACCTGCTGACTGTCTGGTACATGTATGAGTACAGGAGTGGTGAGCTCCACCCCCTATATAGATGTAGCCCAGGACTCAGCAGCGCCATCTACCGGCTGACTGTCTGGTACATTTATGAGTACAGGAGCGGCGAGCTCCACCCCCTATATACATGTACCCCAGGACTCAGCAGCGCCATCTACCTGCTGACTGTCTGGTACATGTATGAGTACAGGAGCGGTGAGCTCCACCCCCTATATAGATGTACCCCAGGACTCAGCAGCGCCATCTACCTGCTGACTGTCTGGTACATGTATGAGAAAAGGAGCTCCACCCCCTATATAGATGTACTCCAGGACTCAGCAGCGCCATCTACCTGCTGACTGTCTGGTACATGTATGAGTGCAGGAGCGGCGAGCTCCACCCCCTATATAGATGTACCCCAGGACTCAGCAGCGCCATCTACCTGCTGACTGTCTGGTACATGTATGAGTGCAGGAGCGGTGAGCTCCACCCCCTATATACATATGCCCCAGGACTCAGCAGCGCCATCTACCTGCTGACTGTCTGGTACATGTATGAGTGCAGGAGCGGTGAGCTCCACCCCCTATATAGATGTACCCCAGGACTCAGCAGCGCCATCTACCTGCTGACTGTCTGGTACATGTATGAGTGCAGGAGCGGCGAGCTCCACTCCCTATATAGATGTACCCCAGGACTCAGCAGCGCCATCTACCTGCTGACTGTCTGGTACATGTATGAGTACAGGAGCTCCACCCCCTATATAGATATACCCCAGGACTCAGCAGCGCCATCTACCTGCTGACTGTCTGGTACATGTATGAGTACAGGAGCGGCGAGCTCCACCCCCTATATAGATGTACCCCAGGACTCAGCAGCGCCATCTACCTGCTGACTGTCTGGGACATGTATGAGTACAGGAGCGGCGAGCTCCACCTCTATATAGATGTACCCCAGGACTCAGCAGCGCCATCTACCTGCTGACTGTCTGCTACATGTATGAGTGCAGGAGCTCCACCCCCTATACAGATGTACCCCAGGACTCAGCAGCGCCATCTACCTGCTGACTGTCTGGTACATGTATGAGTACAGGAGCAGCGAGCTCCACCCCCTATATAGATGTACCCCAGGACTCATCAGCGCCATCTACCTGCTGACTGTATGGTACATGTATGAGTACAGGAGCGGTGAGCTCCACCCCCTATATAGATGTACCCCAGGACTCAGCAGCGCCATCTACCTGCTGACTGTCTGGTAGATGTATGAGTGCAGGAGCGGGGAGCTCCACCCTCTATATAGATGTACCCCAGGACTCAGCAGCGCCATCTACCTGCTGACTGTCTGGTACATGTAAGAGTACAGGAGCGGTGAGCTCCACCCCCTATATAGATGTACCCCAGGACTCAGCAGCGCCCCCTACCTGCTGACTGTCTGGTACATGTATGAGTACAGGAGCTCCACCCCCTATATAGCTGTACCCCAGGACTCAGCAGCGCCATCTACCTGCTGACTGTCTGGTCCATGTATGAGTGCAGGAGCTCCACCCCCTATATAGATGTACCCCAGGACTCAGCAGCGCCATCTACCTGCTGACTGTCTGGGACATGTAAGAGTACAGGAGCGGTGAGCTCCACCCCCTATATAGATGTACCCCAGGACTCAGCAGCGCCATCTACCTGCTGACTGTCTGGTACATGTATGAGTACAGGAGCGGCGAGCTCCACCCCCTATATAGATGTACCCCAGGACTCAGCAGCGCCATCTACCTGCTGACTGTCTGGTACATGTATGAGTACAGGGGCGGTGAGCTCCACCCCCTATATAGATGTACCCCAGGACTCAGCAGCGCCATCTACCTGCTGACTGTCTGGTACATGTATGAGTACAGGAGCGGTGAGCTCCACCCCCTATATAGATGTACCCCAGGACTCAGCAGTGCCATCTACCTGCTGACTGTCTGGTACATGTATGAGTACAGGAGCGGCGAGCTCCACCCCCTATATAGATGTGCCCCAGGACTCAGCAGCGCCATCTACCGGCTGACTGTCTGGTACATGTATGAGTGCAGGAGCTCCACCCCCTATATAGATGTACCCCAGGACTCAGCAGCGCCATCTACCTGCTGACTGTCTGGTACATGTATGAGTACAGGAGCGGCGAGCTCCACCCCCTATATAGATGTGCCCCAGGACTCAGCAGCGCCATCTACCGGCTGACTGTCTGGTACATGTATGAGTGCAGGAGCGGTGAGCTCCACCCCCTATATAGATGTACCCCAGGACTCAGCAGCGCCATCTACCGGCTGACTGTCTGGTACATGTATGAGTGCAGGAGCTCCACCCCCTATATAGATGTACCCCAGGACTCAGCAGCGCCATCTACCTGCTGACTGTCTGGTACATGTATGAGTACAGGAGCGGCGAGCTCCACCCCCTATATAGATGTACCCCAGGACTCAGCAGCGCCATCTACCTGCTGACTGTCTGCTACATGTATGAGTGCAGGAGCTCCACCCCCTATATAGATGTACCCCAGGACTCAGCAGCGCTATCTACCTGCTGACTGTCTGGTACATGTATGAGTGCAGGGGCGGCGAGCTCCACCCCCTATATAGATGTACCCCAGGACTCAGCAGCGCCATCTACCTGCTGACTGTCTGGTACATGTATGAGTGCAGGAGCGGGGAGCTCCACCCCCTATATAGATGTACCCCAGGACTCAGCAGCGCCATCTACCTGCTGACTGTCTGGTACATGTATGATTACAGGAGCGGTGAGCTCCACCCCCTATATAGATGTACCCCAGGACTCAGCAGTGCCATCTACCTGCTGACTGTCTGCTACATGTATGAGTGCAGGAGCGGCGAGCTCCACCCCCTATATAGATGTACTCCAGGACTCAGCAGCGCCATCTACCTGCTGACTGTCTGGTACATGTATGAGTGCAGGAGCTCCACCCCCTATATAGATGTACTCCAGGACTCAGCAGTGCCATCTACCTGCTGACTGTCTGGTACATGTATGAGTGCAGGAGCGGCGAGCTCCACCCCCTATATAGATGTACCCCAGGACTCAGCAGCGCCATCTACCTGCTGACTGTATGGTACATGTATGAGTACAGGAGCTCCACCCCCTATATAGATATACCCCAGGACTCAGCAGCGCCATCTACCTGCTGACTGTCTGGTACATGTATGAGTACAGGAGCGGCGAGCTCCACCCCCTATATAGATGTACCCCAGGACTCAGCAGCGCCATCTACCTGCTGACTGTCTGGTACATGTATGAGTGCAGGAGTGGCGAGCTCCACCCCCTATATAGATGTACCCCAGGACTCAGCAGCGCCATCTACCTGCTGACTGTCTGGTACATGTATGAGTGCAGGAACGGTGAGCTCCGCCCCCTATATAGATGTCCCCCAGGACTCAGCAGCGCCATCTACCTGCTGACTGTCTGGTACATGTATGAGTGCAGGAGCGGCGAGCTCCACCCCCTATATAGATGTGCCCCAAGACTCAGCAGCGCCATCTACCTTCTGACTGTCTGGTACATGTATGAGTGCAGGAGCGGTGAGCTCCACCCCCTATATACATGTACCCCAGGACTCAGCAGCGCCATCTACCTGCTGACTGTCTGGTACATGTATGAGTACAGGAGCGGCGAGCTCCACCCCCTATATAGATGTACCCCAGGACTCAGCAGCGCCATCTACCTGCTGACTGTCTGGTACATGTATGAGTGCAGGAGCGGGGAGCTCCACCCCCTATATAGATGTACCCCAGGACTCAGCAGCGCCATCTACCTGCTGACTGTCTGGGACATGTAAGAGTACAGGAGCGGTGAGCTCCACCCCCTATATAGATGTACCCCAGGACTCAGCAGCGCCATCTACCTGCTGACTGTATGGTACATGTAAGAGTACAGGAGCGGTGAGCTCCACCCCCTATATAGATGTACCCCAGGACTCAGCAGCGCCATCTACCTGCTGACTGTCTGGTACATGTATGAGTGCAGGAGCGGTGAGCTCCACCCCCTATATAGATGTACCCCAGGACTCAGCAGTGCCATCTACCTGCTGACTGTCTGGTACATGTATGAGTACAGGAGCAGCGAGCTCCACCCCCTATATAGATGTACCCCAGGACTCAGCAGTGCCATCTACCTGCTGACTGTCTGGTACATGTATGAGTACAGGAGCAGCGAGCTCCACCCCCTATATAGATGTACCCCAGGACTCAGCAGCGCCATCTACCTGCTGACTGTCTGGTACATGTATGAGTGCAGGAGCGGCGAGCTCCACCCCCTATATAGATGTACCCCAGGACTCAGCAGCGCCATCTACTTGCTGACTGTCTGGGACATGTATGAGTGCAGGAGCGGGGAGCTCCACCCCCTATATACATATGCCCCAGGACTCAGCAGCGCCATCTACCTGCTGACTGTCTGGTACATGTATGAGTGCAGGAGATCCACCCCCTATATAGATGTACCCCAGGACTCAGCAGCGCCATCTACCTGCTGACTGTCTGGTACATGTATGAGTGCAGGAACGGTGAGCTCCACCCCCTATATAGATGTACCCCAGGACTCAGCAGCGCCATCTACCTGCTGACTGTCTGGTACATGTATGAGTGCAGGAGCTCCACCCCCTATATAGATGTACCCCAGGACTCAGCAGCGCCATCTACCTGCTGACTGTCTGGTACATGTATGAGTGCAGGAGCGGCAAGCTGCACCCCCTATATACATGTGCCCCAGGACTCAGCAGCGCCATCTACCTGCTGACTGTCTGGTACATGTATGAGTACAGGAGCTCCACCCCCTATATAGATGTACCCCAGGACTCAGCAGCGCCATCTACCTGCCGACTGTCTGGGACATGTATGAGTGCAGGAGCGGCGAGCTCCACCACCTATATAGATGTACCCCAGGACTCAGCAGCGCCATCTACCTGCTGACTGTCTTGTACATGTATGAGTACAGGAGCCGCGAGCTCCACCCCCTATATAGATGTACCCCAGGACTCAGCAGCGCCATCTACCTGCCGACTGTCTGGTACATGTATGAGTGCAGGAGCGGCGAGCTCCACCCCCTATATAGATGTACCCCAGGACTCAGCAGCGCCATCTACCTGCTGACTGTCTGGTACATGTATGAGTACAGGAGCGGTGAGCTCCACCCCCTATATAGATGTACCCCAGGACTCAGCAGCGCCATCTACCTGCTGATTGTCTGGGACATGTATGAGTGCAGGAGCTCCACCCCCTATATAGATGTACCCCAGGACTCAGCAGCGCCATCTACCTGCTGACTGTCTGGTACATGTATGAGTGCAGGAGCGGTGAGCTCCACCCCCTATATACATGTACCCCAGGACTCAGCAGCGCCATCTACCTGCTGACTGTCTGGTACATGTATGAGTACAGGAGCGGTGAGCTCCACCCCCTATATAGATGTGCCCCAGGACTCAGCAGCGCCATCTACCTGCTGACTGTCTGGTACATGTATGAGTGCAGGAGCGGCGAGCTCCACCCCCTATATAGATGTGCCCCAAGACTCAGCAGCGCCATCTACCTGCTGACTGTCTGGTACATGTATGAGTACAGGAGCTCCACCCCCTATATAGATGTACCCCAGGACTCAGCAGCGCCATCTACCTGCTGACTGTCTGGTACATGTATGAGTGCAGGAGCTCCACCCCCTATATACATGTACCCCAGGACTCAGCAGCGCCATCTACCTGCTGACTGTCTGGTACATGTATGAGTGCAGGAGCTCCACCCCCTATATACATGTACCCCAGGACTCAGCAGCGCCATCTACCTGCTGACTGTCTGGTACATGTATGAGTGCAGGAGCGGCGAGCTCCACCCCCTATATAGATGTGCCCCAAGACTCAGCAGCGCCATCTACCTGCTGACTGTCTGGTACATGTATGAGTGCAGGAGCGGTGAGCTCCACCCCCTATATACATGTACCCCAGGACTCAGCAGCGCCATCTACCTGCTGACTGTCTGGTACATGTATGAGTACAGGAGCGGCGAGCTCCACCCCCTATATACATGTACCCCAGGACTCAGCAGCGCCATCTACCTGCTGACTGTCTGGTACATGTATGAGTGCAGGAGCGGCGAGCTCCACCCCCTATATAGATGTACCCCAGGACTCAGCAGCGCCATCTACCTGCTGACTGTCTGGTACATGTATGAGTGCAGGAGCGGGGAGCTCCACCCCCTATATAGATGGACCCCAGGACTCAGCAGCGCCATCTACCTGCTGACTGTCTGGTACATGTATGAGTACAGGAGCGGCGAGCTCCACCCCCTATATAGATGTACCCCAGGACTCAGCAGCACCATCTACCTGCTGACTGTCTGGTACATGTATGAGTACAGGAGCGGCGAGCTCCACCCCCTATATAGATGTACCCCAGGACTCAGCAGCGCCATCTACCTGCTGACTGTCTGGTACATGTATGAGTACAGGAGCGGCGAGCTCCACCCCCTATATAGATGTACCCCAGGACTCAGCAGCGCCATCTACCTGCTGACTGTCTGGTACATGTATGAGTACAGGAGCGGGGAGCTCCACCCCCTATATAGATGTACCCCAGGACTCAGCAGCGCCATCTACCTGCTGACTGTCTGGTACATGTATGAGTGCAGGAGCTCCACCCCCTATATAGATGTACCCCAGGACTCAGCAGCGCCATCTACCTGCTGACTGTCTGGTACATGTATGAGTACAGGAGCTCCACCCCCTATATAGATGTACTCCAGGACTCAGCAGCGCCATCTATCTGCTGACTTTCTGGTACATGTATGAGTACAGGAGCGGCGAGCTCCACCCCCTATATAGATGTACCCCAGGACTCAGCAGCGCCATCTACCTGCTGACTGTCTGGTACATGTATGAGTGCAGGAGCGGTGAGCTCCACCCCCTATATAGATGTACCCCAGGACTCAGCAGCGCCCCCTACCTGCTGACTGTCTGGTACATGTATGAGTGCAGGAGCGGTGAGCTCCACCCCCTATATAGATGTACCCCAGGACTCAGCAGCGCCATCTACCTGCTGACTGTCTGGTACATGTATGAGTGCAGGAGCGGCGAGCTCCACCCCCTATATAGATGTACCCCAGGACTCAGCAGCGCCATCTACCTGCTGACTGTCTGGTACATGTATGAGTGCAGGAGCGGCGAGCTCCACCCCCTATATAGATGTACCCCAGGACTCAGCAGCGCCATCTACCTGCTGACTGTCTGGTACATGTATGAGTACAGGAGCGGCGAGCTCCACCCCCTATATAGATGTACCCCAGGACTCAGCAGCGCCCCCTACCTGCTGACTGTCTGGTACATGTATGAGTGCAGGAGCGGTGAGCTCCACCCCCTATATAGATGTACCCCAGGACTCAGCAGCGCCATCTACCTGCTGACTGTCTGGTACATGTATGAGTGCAGGAGCGGCGAGCTCCACCCCCTATATAGATGTACCCCAGGACTCAGCAGCGCCATCTACCTGCTGACTGTCTGGTACATGTATGAGTGCAGGAGCGGCGAGCTCCACCCCCTATATAGATGTACCCCAGGACTCAGCAGCGCCATCTACCTGCTGACTGTCTGGTACATGTATGAGTACAGGAGCGGCGAGCTCCACCCCCTATATAGATGTACCCCAGGACTCAGCAGCGCCATCTACCTGCTGACTGTCTGGTACATGTATGAGTGCAGGAGCGGCGAGCTCCACCCCCTATATAGATGTACCCCAGGACTCAGCAGCGCCATCTACCTGCTGACTGTCTGGTATATGTATGAGTGCAGGAGCTCCACCCCCTATATAGATGTACCCCAGGACTCAGCAGCGCTATCTACCTGCTGACTGTCTGGTACATGTATGAGTGCAGGAGCTCCACCCCCTATATAGATGAACCCCAGGACTCAGCAGCGCCATCTACCTGCTGACTGTCTGGTACATGTATGAGTGCAGGAGCTCCACCCCCTATATAGATGTACCCCAGGACTCAGCAGCGCTATCTACCTGCTGACTGTCTGGTACATGTATGAGTACAGGAGCAGCGAGCTCCACCCCCTATATAGATGTAGCCCAGGACTCAGCAGCGCCACCTACCTGCTGACTGTTTGGGACATTCTCCTCCGGGCAGTCCTGGGAATACAGAGGGCTCAGGGGACATCTCTCGGGGGGATTTCTGTCATGGAGTCCATCTGTGGAGACACAAATTGATACAATGACTGCATGGGATGAGGAGGTGATGGGAGTTGTAGTATCTGGAGGACCCTTAGACCCTCCTTACACTGCTGATCGGCCCAGACATCCGTCTCCTCTTCATCTATAACCTCAATCTTAATGTCCATCAGATCTTCACCCTAAACAGAGGAGACATAATGGAGAAAGACTTTTGGTTCAGTCACTTTATGGTCAGATCTTGGGGAGACTTTCCGGGACTTCCATATTCATAATCTGTCCTTAGGATATGACAATACGTAACACGAATTCTCACCCAGCGCTGCAACCGCTTTCCTGTGCCGATGACATCACATTCATCAGTCACATGGTACAGAAACAGCTCGATCCCATTCAAGTGAGTGGGGCAGAGCTACCATATGAGGCACAGGCGGCCCTACAGTACGTACATGGTCACGACCATCCATTGATGTGCGGAGGTCCCAGGTATGGTCCCCACCAATGAGATAAACCCCTTTACTGGCATCTACCAAAGGGTTCTCAGAGACCTTCTCCTCCGGGCAGTCCTGGGAATACAGAGGACTCAGGGTACAACTCTCGGGGAGATTACTCCGGCTGAATCCATCTGTGGAGACACAAACACAGTGACGGACTATATTATCTGGAATGGCCGGTGCGAGGCAGACAGGACAGAAGGGGCCAACACCTAGAACAAGGAAAAGGGGCTCATCTGCATAATACACCCGGGGTAGCAAAGTGCGAGCGAACTGACCTGGTGCTTGTATTACCTACATCAATATATTCACCTAATCCCAAATATACTTTGTGGTGGAGGGGTGCCTATAGTTAAGTCTGCTGCCCCCCCATCAGCTGTTCTCAGCAGCGTTTGCCCCCAGACCTATAAAGTGAAGGGGTCTGGACACTGCAGCAGAACTGCCCGAATCCACGATGGAGCCGTCTGCACTGCGGGGACTAACCCCAAAAAGGAAGGACTGATGGGCGCGACTGAGGATGTGTCAGCTCATTGTGTGTACTTGTGTGTAGTGGAGAGGTGTATGCCTGTATACATGTATATAGTGAGTGTGTATACATACAGATAGCCACATGTCAGCTCATTGTGTGCAGTGGAGAGGGGTAAGCCTGTATACATGTATATAGTGAGTGTGTGTGTATATATACATATATACATATATATATATATATATATATATATATATAGCCACATGTCAGCTCATTGTGTGTACTTGTGTGTAGTGGAGAGGTGTAAGCCTGTATACATGTATATAGTGAGTGTGTATACATACAGGTAGCCACGTCAGCTCATTGTGTGTACTTGTGTGTAATGGAGAGGGGTAAGCCTGTATACGTGTATACAGTAAGTGTGTGTGTGTGTGTGTATATATATATATATATATATATATATATATATACAGATAGCCACATGTCAGCTCATTGTGTGTACTTGTGTGTAGTGGAGAGGTGTATGCCTGTATACATGTATATATTGAGTGTGTATACATACAGATAGCCACATGTCAGCTCATTGTGTGCAGTGGAGAGGGGTAAGCCTGTATACATGTATATAGTGAGTGTGTATACATACAGATAGCCACGTCAGCTCATTGTGTGTACTTGTGTGTAATGGAGAGGGGTAAGCCTGTATACATGTATATAGTGAGTGTGTATACATACAGATAGCCACGTCAGCTCATTGTGTGTACTTGTGTGTAATGGAGAGGGGTAAGCCTGTATACGTGTATACAGTGAGTGTGTGTGTGTGTGTGTATATATATATATATATATATATATATATATATATATATATATATACACAGATAGCCACATGTCAGCTCATTGTGTGTACTTGTGTGTAGTGGAGAGGTGTATGCCTATATACATGTATATAGTGAGTGTGTATACATACTGTGGGGGGCTAACAATATCTTATGAAAAATTATGTATAGAGGTGGGGGCTGAGATTGTTCTATCTGTCCAGAGATGAGCAGTTTGGAACTTGCCAGACTGGTTATTTAGACACTATGCTCTGTGTATTGGGTGATGCTATCTTACAAAGTACGGAGACAGATTGGCTGGGACCAGGGGCATTGTTAGGAAAAGATCAAAGACGAAAGACCCCTTTTCAGATAAAGGAAGAAGAGAAGGGTAATTAAGCTAATTGTCTCCAACGAAGATGTAAACATAGGATGTCTATTGTCTTTAGAATGCCTTGAGATATACAGCTAGAGAGAGAGACTGTGGGGTGGTAGTTTCCTGTTGGAATGTACTAATTAGATGTAATTAGGCCTTAGCCAATGAGAAGATGCTAGGTTATGTTACTATGTCATTAGAATAACCCAACCTGTATAAATACTACCTCTCTGTAACAATAAATCAGAAAACATTTTGATACACCACCATCTGTGTCTTTGTGGTTCTCCAGGCTAAGGATGGCTGTAGCCGATCTTGGCCTGTTATTTAATTTGAAACTACAACAACATAAGCTTGGGGGTCTTGTGCCCCCAACAGAAATTGTCGCCCAACGTGAGGGCGTTGGTGATCGTTTGATGTGCAGCCGATAGTGTACTGATCCACTCACCAACCGATTTGGAGACGGGCCCGGCAGGCCCTCAGATAAATAAATCAGCGCTGAAAGAAAGGTAAGCGTTTGCTTTACCAAATAATCTGAGTTCCTACGTGTCCTGAATCCTGTGTGTTGATAAGCGAGGTTAGTGCTGCATATAGTATAAAAAGCGATGCCATTTTATATAGCTCGGAAGAACCAAAAGCGCATGTTGTTGTAGCGGGGTGGGAAATGTTATACCTCATTCTTTGTATACTGTCCATGCTGTCATTTGGTTGATACATCTGTTATAAAGTGTATAAGGCGGTACAGGAGGGAGAGTCAGTCTCTATCCTTAAACGATAGAAAAATAGAGGTCTGTGTGGCCCTAGAAAATGTGACGGGTCTGTGTGGCCCTAGAATTGTAGAAAACATAAGTTGCCGCCCAAAAGTAAAAATGAAATTTTTTAAGAGATAGGACTGTTTGACAGTAAATTTTGGGAACCAATGGAGATTAGATCATGCAGGACAAATACAGGAGCATAAGTTACAAAGGGAAATGTATGCTCTGATTGAAGAACAGAATGGGAGGAGTGCAGAGTCAGCCGGTATGGAAATCAGCCCTAGAGATAGTTTAAGGAAAGAACAGTTAGAAAAGGAGGTGATAAACTGCTGATAAGATATTGAATAGTTGGATAACATTAAGTAAGGGTATAGAAAAGAATGGTTACAGAAATAAGGTATTAAGTGTTTGTATATTTTCCTTAGTGTAAGGGAATGTATAGTGAGCACCCACTCACAGTCCAGTTAAAGGGTTAATGTGGCCTGCACATAACATTGTGTTGTTGGTGCTATGTGAGTGATAATGAATGTCAGGGCCCCTCCCCCTTCCCCCCTTATCTCCACCAGAGGTATACAGGATACAGGTTTTGCTAGAATTCAACAGAAGGGGGAGGGGAGACACGGCAGGTAACTAAGATGTCAGCTATAAGTGATAGATTGTAACACCACTGGTATAATGTATGGAGAATTATGAATATATGGTTTAATAATTTGTAACTGTATAGTGTAAGCTGTTGTTCGCAATGCCAGTGTTTGAGCTTTAAAGACTTGTGTAAGAGTATAGTGAGGTGTTACAGTGGTAAAAACTTTGATTGGAATCTCATAAAAAAATTTTTTTTAAAGTCTGGCAGTTGGCCCTCAAGGCAAACCTCAAATATAGTGTAAGAGGTTCTGAACATCTGTGGTAATTAGATGAGTGGGGTCTGCCATGGAAATATTAAAAAACTGCACAAAGATATTAATATGTAATGTTGGTATCAGTATTGGCTGTTTAAATCATATTTAATGCCTTTAGAATTGGATTAATGGCATAAATTTGAGATAATCATTATTATGTTTATTTTATAGTGATATACAAATTGAAACAAATTGAAGATAAAGGCATCTATTTACAGGTTTTGGTTTGTTTTCTCCTCAATATTCAGCTGTGCAGGAATTATAACTAACCCTGTGATTATTTGTAGGAAAAGAAGAATAAGATCCGGCCATCCTGAGACAATAAGTGATATCACTGTACAAAATATATGAAAAGTCCAAAAGTTCTTTATGATTCAATGGATGTGTGTGTGTCTGGAGCTCCAGTGTGAAGTTTGCATGGAAAGTGAATGGGCCCATATGTGTGTCAATTCTATGTACAGGTTTCATGTGTTTGCTATATGTACATGCTCTGTTTATCCATTTTTAGTCTCCACAGGGAGCAGATGAAGAGATTGACTGCTGAAACCCCACAAAGGGTGATGACAAGTAGATATACAAGGGAAATATAAAACTTCTTTCCATTACTGAATACATATATGTGTGTTTTGGTGAATATGAGATGTACTTGGTCATTGTTATTCAGATGATCCTTCTGATATGGGAAAAAGGCACCAGAAGGGTAGGCAATGCATGTGAGCTATCTAATATGTACACACAGGTAAAGATAAATTGCAGTTTTGCAAAACAAAAGTGGTGTTTCTGCAACAGTGTTTGCTACAAGGTGATAGACATCTGACTAAGTAGATTAGAAGTCACTCGAATATCTGCCCTGTAATGTTTTTTTTTGTGTGTATAAATTTTTGTTAGGACGGGGGAGGGGGAGATAGATTTGATCCTTTAAGGTTTTTGCTTTCTCTGCTGATATATTTTGAGCATTTAATGAATTAGTTGTAATTCCGGAATGATTAGAAGTTTTAGAGAATTGAATTTACTTAGGTTTGTATAAATTAGTCTGAATACAGGTTTGACAAGTTTTGGAAAGAGCCAGCCAGCCACTTACAATGGCTGGACCCTCAGACTACAGTGTCTTAATTAGTGTCTTAATTAGGTTTCAAAAGTCCTATTGTATAACGGCTAAGGGCAAATAAGAGTATTGTACTGCCCTGAATAGCTTAAAGTGAGACACTGGAAATCTAATTAGAAGTGTCTGTTATTATCACGTTAACTAAAAGAGTCAAAAGAAGTGATAGCAGAGATAGCCAGAGTATGAAAAAGATTAGACAAATGTTTTATGGGAAATTAAGTGAATGTGATATGTTGATAATTTTTTATTTTTTTTTTGTGCCACAGATAGACAGACATGAACCTGATGTGTTTTCCTCTATCAGAACGGTGGTAAGGCAATTCTTACACAGATAGACAGATGTCATATTTCTTTGGCAAGATAGAGCAACATGGAGTTTGCTCTACAATCCTCCTCAAACATCTAATTTCAGCGTTAATTGACTTTTGAATCCTGCAACTCTTTTACCAGTAGGAGTTCATGATTCAAAAGGGGGGGAGTAGATGATGAGAATTTTTTTTAATTTTTTTAATTATTAGTGAGATATTTTTTAAACTCCCTCAGAAGAGGCAGCTTCAGTCATGTTATTGATGCCCCATTGGAGAATCCTGACTATGAGATGTTTGTGGACGGTTCCAGGTACCTAACAGAAAAAGGCAAATTTGTTACAGGGTATGCTGTAGTCATTATATATGACACCATAGTATAAGAAGACCTTCCACCACACATGTCAGTATAAGATGCTGACCTTATAGAAGCCTGATAGCACAGCAAACATTTACACTGACTCCTGGTATGAGTATGGCATTGTACATGGTTCACAGGGCAAACCAATTAAGAATGGAAACTTAGTCAGTTGATGGTCGGCCACATTGCTCCCTAAGCAGTTGGAAATTGTGAAAGTCAGAACTCACCCAAAGGGAAGAGACCCTGAGAGTATTGGAAATGAAAAGGCTGATTAAGCAGCGGTACTACTGCCATGGAAGGGTCTCAACCAGGTGAGCATAGAATAGACCTAGCAGACCCCAAGGGGCTGTACTCTAAGGTGACTGGTGCCAGAGAATGTGAAGGAATGTGAAAATGGGGGATAGCAGCATACCCCCAAATGGCTGGTTTGGCCCACGGTAAGGTGCATGCCTCTTGAAATGCCATGGAGTCACTAGTGGGTGAACTATAGTTTGCCTCAGCTTTTGGAAGGGCTGCAGGGAATCACGTAAAAGCATGTCACATATGTGCTCTATACAATCCAGGGCAGGTAGTTAAAACACACCACATGCACACCAAAATCCCTGTATCCATTCTTGAGAATACAAGTAGTTTACATACAATTGCCTGAATCTGGAACGTACGAATATGTGTTGGTCTGTGTGGATTTGTTCTCAGGTTGGATCAGCCGAGCAACGACGCAGGTAACTGCCAAGAAATTGATATCTGAGCTTGTGTGTAGATTGCGGATACCTGAGATGAGAGAGTCTGATAGAGGTACATGTCTGTATTGGGGATTGAGCAGAGTTCAGGCAAAGTAGAAAAGGTTGAAGTGCACACTCAAGGTGCTTTATGGAAGGGTGCTTAGACTAAGGGTTGTATTTTCCCCAGACTTCACAACTTAAGTATGATAAGTACTGCCAGCTATGTCCAGAACTTGTGTCACAGACTGAAAGTAACATATGAACAGGCGTTTTCTTCTATTCTAGACCCTGTTTGATTTTTTTTGATTTTTTCAGGAACACATAGCTTGCAGGTGGTGATTGGGTGATAGTGAAAAGACATATCAGAAAGACGGCCCCTCCCAAGTGCTGATGACAACTGCCACCTCCGTCAAATTGGAGGATACCTGCTTCCCATTGTAAAAAGGTTCCTGAACCACGGCAGGAATGAAGAAATGGACATTTGTTTTTTGCTTTCCTAAAGGATAATGGGGATATGGCAAAACATTGTACAAATTGCCATGGGCATATTGTTTATATAGTGTTTTCTTTCAAGTTAATTTTGATATGTTTTAATAGATGTTATGATAAAGATAGATATGATTGGAAGACATTGTATGGGTATCAGATGGGGAATCCAGCAGATCTGGCAGCTAGTTGAATGTACTCATCTGATACAAATACATATGTCTAAATGGGGGAATTGTGGGGGGCTAACAATATCTTATGAAAAATTATGTATAGAGGTGGGGGCTGAGATTGTTCTATCTGTCCAGAGATGAGCAGTTTGGAACTTGCCAGACTGGTTATGTAGACACTATGCTCTGTGTATTGGGTGATGCTATCTTACAAAGTACGGAGACAGATTGGCTGGGACCAGGGGCATTGTTAGGAAAAGATCAAAGACCAAAGACCCCTTTTTAGATAAAGGAAGAAGAGAAGGGTAATTAAGCTAATTGTCTCCAACGAAGATGTAAACATAGGATGTCTATTGTCTTTAGAATGCCTTGAGATATACAGCTAGAGAGAGAGACTGTGGGGTGGTAGTTTCCTGTTGGAATGTACTAATTAGATGTAATTAGGCCTTAGCCAATGAGAAGATTCTAGGTTATGTTACTATGTCATTACAATAACCCAACCTGTATAAATACTACCTCTCTGTAACAATAAATCAGAATCCATTTTGATACACCACCATCTGTGTCTTCGTGATTCTCCAGGCCAAAGGATGGCTGTAGCCGATCTTGGCCTGTTATTTAATTTGAAACTACAACAACATAAGCTCTGAGGGTCTTGTGCCCCCAACAATACAGATAGCCACATGTCAGCTCATTGTGTGTACTTGTGTGTAGTGGACATGTGTATGCCTGTATACATGTATATAGTTGCTTCTACATAGATCCTTATATGTGCTCCTTAAGAATATGTATGCCCACCACATGAGATAATTAAGGCCCCAACACTGCAGCCAGTAGCCAACTGTGCCCATATAAATGTCTCCTCTTACCCGGTGACGTTAGGGGCCACTGATCCTCCATCATGACCTCCTTGTACCGATCCTCGTGTCCTTCTAAATACTCACACTCCTCCATGGAGAAATAGACAGCGACATCCTGACACCTTATAGGAACCTGACAAGACAATGATACAGTCATCACCTCGAGCCCTCCAGTGCTGTTACTGGAGAATTTCCCAGCATTCCCAGCAGTGTCACCTCTCCAGTCAGCAGCTCCAGCATCTTGTTGGTGAGTTCTAGAATCTTCTGCTCATGTATCAGGGAGAGAGGGGGAGGGGCTGTGATGGGGCCCCGGCTCCTGCTCCCTCCTCCTCCTGGCTCTGTGATGGGACCCCGGCTCCCTCCTCCTGACACACGGGATGTCACAGACTCACCAGACGACTTCTTCAGTACTGTGTACACCTGTGTATGGAGAGAGACACTACAGATCAGTACATAGTCTCTAAGACTCCTTCACCTCTTATAGTCAGAGATAAGGGGGGACGTCCTGTGAAGGTCTCACCTCTCCAGTTATAATATCCACGATCTCTAGGGTGAGATGTAACATCTCTGCAGCTATGTGGCTTCTGTCCTCCTCCATTCTTGGTGGGTCATTCTCCATCATCGCCTCCTTGTACCGATCCTCGTGTCCTTCTAAATACTCCCACTCCTCCATGGAGAAATAGACAGCGACATCCTGACACCTTATAGGAACCTGACAAGACAATGATACAGTCATCACCCCTCCCCCTCCAGTGCTGTTACTGTAGAATTTCCCAGCATTCCCAGCAGTGTCACCTCTCCAGTCAGCAGCTCAATCATCTTGTTGGTGAGTTCTAGAATCTTCTGCTCATGTATCAGGGAAAGAGGGGGAGGGGCTGTGATGGGGCCCCGGCTCCTGCTCCCTCCTCCTCCTGGCTCTGAGATGGGGCCCCGACTCCTGCTCCCTCCTCCTCCTGGCTCTGTGATGGGGCCCCGACTCCTGCTCCCTCCTCCTGGCTCTGTGATGGGGCCCCGACTCCTGCTCCCTCCTCCTGGCTCTGTGATGGGGCCCCGGCTCCTGCTCCCTCCTCCTCCTGGCTCTGTGATGGGGCCCCGGCTCCTCCTCCATCCTCCTCCTGGCTCTGTGATGGGGCCCCGGCTCCTGCTCCCTCCTCCTCCTGGCTCTGTGATGGGGCCCCGGCTCCTGCTCCCTCCTCCTCCTGGCTCTGTGATGGGGCCCCGGCTCCTCCTCCATCCTTCTCCTGGCTCTGTGGTGCGGCCCCGATTTCGGCTGCATCCCGCAGACTCCTGAATATGGCTGTTCGGAGTAACATCGACCTCCGTAGTCCACTTCACTTTTGTGTGTTCCTGTGCAAGGAAAAATAAAGTTAGGGAAAGAAATTCCTTTACAGGGGTTTGTAATTCTAATGAGCTCCCAATAGGAGAGGACATTAGTCTGTGGTCCATTGGGGTCTAACCCCCTGACCCTAAACAGATCAGCTGTTCTAGCACCACTCAGTGCTGGTTACAGGGAATTGCAGAGCCGCTCCAATTTCCCGAAATACAAACAGCCTGGAGACTACGGGAACAGCTGATCTGTACGGGGTGCGGGTGCCCATAGATCACATACAGATGAGCTACCCTATGGATCTCAGAATAACCCTGAAAACCAAAACGAATATTATTACACTTCTAAACTCATCTAGTAACTGAGAAGCGATAGTGTCCCTATATACAGTCCATAGTGTCCCTATATACAGTCCATAGTGTCCCTGCTCTTACAGGAAAGAATCCCTTCTATGTTGTTGGAGATGATAGAAATGTACTACAGTTACCTCTCCGCTCAGCAGATAGATGATAGAAATGTAGTACAGATACCTCTCCGCTCAGCAGATAGATGATAGAAATGTAGTACAGATACCTCTCCGCTCAGCAGGGAGATGATAGAAATGTAGTACAGATACCTCTCCGCTCAGCAGATAGATGATAGAAATGTAGTACAGATACCTCTCCGCTCAGCAGGGAGATGATAGAAATGTAGTACAGTTACCTCTCCGCTCAGCAGATAGATGATAGAAATGTAGTACAGATACCTCTCCGCTCAGCAGATAGATGATAGAAATGTAGTACAGTTACCTCTCCGCTCAGCAGATAGATGATAGAAATGTAGTACAGATACCTCTCCGCTCAGCAGGGAGATGATAGAAATGTAGTACAGATACCTCTCCGCTCAGCAGATAGATGATAGAAATGTAGTACAGATACCTCTCCGCTCAGCAGATAGATGATAGAAATGTAGTACAGATACCTCTCCGCTCAGCAGATACATGATAGAAATGTAGTACAGTTACCTCTCCGCTCAGCAGATAGATGATAGAAATGTAGTACAGATACCTCTCCGCTCAGCAGATACATGATAGAAATGTAGTACAGATACCTCTCCGCTCAGCAGATAGATGATAGAAATGTAGTACAGATACCTCTCCGCTCAGCAGATAGATGATAGAAATGTAGTACAGATACCTCTCCGCTCAGCAGATAGATGATAGAAATGTAGTACAGATACCTCTCCGCTCAGCAGATAGATGATAGAAATGTAGTACAGTTACCTCTCCGCTCAGCAGATAGATGATAGAAATGTAGTACAGATACCTCTCCGCTCAGCAGATACATGATAGAAATGTAGTACAGATACCTCTCCGCTCAGCAGATAGATGATAGAAATGTAGTACAGATACCTCTCCGCTCAGCAGATAGATGATAGAAATGTAGTACAGATACCTCTCCGCTCAGCAGGGAGATGATAGAAATGTAGTACAGATACCTCTCCGCTCAGCAGATAGATGATAGAAATGTAGTACAGATACCTCTCCGCTCAGCAGATAGATGATAGAAATGTAGTACAGATACCTCTCCGCTCAGCAGATAGATGATAGAAATGTAGTACAGATACCTCTCCGCTCAGCAGATAGATGATAGAAATGTAGTACAGATACCTCTCCGCTCAGCAGATAGATGATAGAAATGTAGTACAGATACCTCTCCGCTCAGCAGGGAGATGATAGAAATGTAGTACAGATACCTCTCCGCTCAGCAGATAGATGATAGAAATGTAGTACAGATACCTCTCCGCTCAGCAGATACATGATAGAAATGTAGTACAGATACCTCTCCGCTCAGCAGGGAGATGATAGAAATGTAGTACAGATACCTCTCCGCTCAGCAGATAGATGATAGAAATGTAGTACAGATACCTCTCCGCTCAGCAGGGAGATGATAGAAATGTAGTATAGTTACCTCTCCGCTCAGCAGATAGATGATAGAAATGTAGTACAGATACCTCTCCGCTCAGCAGATAGATGATAGAAATGTAGTACAGATACCTCTCCGCTCAGCAGGGAGATGATAGAAATGTAGTACAGATACCTCTCCGCTCAGCAGGGAGATGATAGAAATGTAGTACAGATACCTCTCCGCTCAGCAGATAGATGATAGAAATGTAGTACAGATACCTCTCCGCTCAGCAGATACATGATAGAAATGTAGTACAGATACCTCTCTGCTCAGCAGATAGATGATAGAAATGTAGTACAGATACCTCTCCGCTCAGCAGATAGATGATAGAAATGTAGTACAGTTACCTCTCCGCTCAGCAGGGAGATGATAGAAATGTAGTACAGATACCTCTCCGCTCAGCAGATAGATGATAGAAATGTAGTACAGATACCTCTCCGCTCAGCAGATAGATGATAGAAATGTAGTACAGATACCTCTCCGCTCAGCAGATAGAAATGTAGTACAGATACCTCTCCGCTCAGCAGATACATGATAGAAATGTAGTACAGATACCTCTCCGCTCAGCAGATAGATGATAGAAATGTAGTACAGATACCTCTCCGCTCAGCAGATAGATGATAGAAATGTAGTACAGATACCTCTCCGCTCAGCAGATAGATGATAGAAATGTAGTACAGATACCTCTCCGCTCAGCAGATAGATGATAGAAATGTAGTAAAGATACCTCTCCGCTCAGCAGATAGATGATAGAAATGTAGTACAGATACCTCTCCGCTCAGCAGATACATGATAGAAATGTAGTACAGATACCTCTCCGCTCAGCAGATAGATGATAGAAATGTAGTACAGATACCTCTCCGCTCAGCAGGGAGATGATAGAAATGTAGTACAGATACCTCTCCGCTCAGCAGATAGATGATAGAAATGTAGTACAGATACCCCTCCGCTCAGCAGATAGATGATAGAAATGTAGTACAGATACCTCTCCGCTCAGCAGATAGATGATAGAAATGTAGTACAGATACCTCTCCGCTCAGCAGATAGATGATAGAAATGTAGTACAGATACCTCTCCGCTCAGCAGGTAGATGATAGAAATGTAGTACAGATACCTCTCCGCTCAGCAGATAGATGATAGAAATGTAGTACAGATACCTCTCCGCTCAGCAGATAGATGATAGAAATGTAGTACAGTTACCTCTCCGCTCAGCAGATACATGATAGAAATGTAGTACAGATACCTCTCCGCTCAGCAGATAGATGATAGAAATGTAGTACAGATACCTCTCCGCTCAGCAGATAGATGATAGAAATGTAGTACAGATACCTCTCCGCTCAGCAGGGAGATGATAGAAATGTAGTACAGATACCTCTCCGCTCAGCAGGGAGATGATAGAAATGTAGTACAGATACCTCTCCGCTCAGCAGATAGATGATAGAAATGTAGTACAGATACCTCTCCGCTCAGCAGATAGAAATGTAGTACAGATACCTCTCCGCTCAGCAGATACATGATAGAAATGTAGTACAGATACCTCTCCGCTCAGCAGGGAGATGATAGAAATGTAGTACAGTTACCTCTCCGCTCAGCAGATAGATGATAGAAATGTAGTACAGATACCTCTCCGCTCAGCAGGGAGATGATAGAAATGTAGTACAGATACCTCTCCGCTCAGCAGATACATGATAGAAATGTAGTACAGATACCTCTCCGCTCAGCAGATAGATGATAGAAATGTAGTACAGATACCTCTCCGCTCAGCAGATAGATGATAGAAATGTAGTACAGATACCTCTCCGCTCAGCAGGGAGATGATAGAAATGTAGTACAGATACCTCTCCGCTCAGCAGATAGATGATAGAAATGTAGTACAGATACCTCTCCGCTCAGCAGATAGATGATAGAAATGTAGTACAGATACCTCTCCGCTCAGCAGGGAGATGATAGAAATGTAGTACAGTTACCTCTCCGCTCAGCAGATAGATGATAGAAATGTAGTACAGATACCTCTCCGCTCAGCAGATAGATGATAGAAATGTAGTACAGATACCTCTCCGCTCAGCAGATAGATGATAGAAATGTAGTACAGATACCTCTCCGCTCAGCAGATACATGATAGAAATGTAGTACAGATACCTCTCCGCTCAGCAGATAGATGATAGAAATGTAGTACAGTTACCTCTCCGCTCAGCAGGGAGATGATCTCCAAGGTGAAGTCTAACATTCTTCTGGCGATCTCATTGCTGTCCTTGTCCATCCTTACTGGGTCATTCAGGAGAAGGAGCATTCTGGAGGAGAAGAGGAGGAAACTGGACGACCTGGAGGATCTAAACATGGGGGGGGGGGCACACAGCTTCTTAGAATCCCCACCACATGCACACAGGGAGATTTCAATAAGAGTATATGTTACATCCACAGGATACAGATATCAAGGAAATGCAGGTCATGGCTAGGTGGCCATACTCTCCAAATCTCATACAAAGAAATGGGGAGAGATGTGAAAATAAGCAGTTACCTCTCCATTCACTCGTTCCCAGGAGTAAGGACGGCCTCACCAGATAGATAATCAGACGCTCTAAGAGACATGGACAGTGTAAGCTGTGGATAGACCTGTGAAGAGAAGAGGCGTGAAGACTAAACCCGTGAAGACAGAATTAAAGAAGACGTGTGAAGAGAATATGAATGAAGAGAAGATGCAAAATGCGCGAAGAGGAGACGCGCAAAGAGGAGACGGGCGAAGAGGAGACGGGCGAAGAGGAGACGGGCGAAGAGGAGACGGGCGAAGAGGAGACGGGCAAAGAGGAGACGGGCAAAGAGGAGACGGGTAAAGAAGAGACGGGCAAAGAGGAGACGGGCAAAGAGGAGACGGGTAAAGAGGAGACGCGCAAAGAGGAGACGGGCGAAGAGGAGACGGGCGAAGAGGAGACGGGCGAAGAGGAGACGGGCGAAGAGGAGACGGGCAAAGAGGAGACGGGCAAAGAGGAGACGGGTAAAGAGGAGACGCGCAAAGAGGAGACGGGCAAAGAGGAGACGGGTAAAGAGGAGACGCGCAAAGAGGAGACGCGCAAAGAGGAGACGGGCAAAGAGGAGACGGGTAAAGAGGAGACGGGCGAAGAGGAGACGGGCGAAGAGGAGACGGGCGAAGAGGAGACGGGCAAAGAGGAGACGGGCAAAGAGGAGACGGGTAAAGAGGAGACGGGTAAAGAGGAGACGGGCAAAGAGGAGACGGGCAAAGAGGAGACGGGTAAAGAGGAGACGCGCAAAGAGGAGACGCGCAAAGAGGAGACGGGCGAAGAGGAGAAAAGTAAAGAGGAGACGCGCAAAGAGGAGACGGGCGAAAAGGAGACGGGCGAAGAGGAGACGGGCGAAGAGGAGACGGGCGAAGAGGAGACGCGCGAAGAGGAGACGGGCGAAGAGGAGACGCGCAAAGAGGAGACGCGCAAAGAGGAGACGCGCAAAGAGGAGACGCGCGAAGAGGAGACGGGCGAAGAGGAGACGGGCGAAGAGGAGACGCGCAAAGAGGAGAAGAGTAAAGAGGAGACGGGCGAAGAGGAGACGGGCGAAGAGGAGACGGGCGAAGAGGAGACGGGTAAAGAGGAGACGGGCGAAGAGGAGACGGGCGAAGAGGAGACGGGCGAAGAGGAGACGGGCGAAGAGGAGACGGGCGAAGAGGAGACGCGCAAAGAGGAGACGGGCGAAGAGGAGACGGGCGAAGAGGAGACGGGCGAAGAGGAGACGGGCGAAGAGGAGACGGGCAAAGAGGAGACGGGCAAAGAGGAGACGGGTAAAGAAGAGACGGGCAAAGAGGAGACGGGCAAAGAGGAGACGGGTAAAGAGGAGACGCGCAAAGAGGAGACGGGCGAAGAGGAGACGGGCGAAGAGGAGACGGGCGAAGAGGAGACGGGCGAAGAGGAGACGGGCAAAGAGGAGACGGGCAAAGAGGAGACGGGTAAAGAGGAGACGCGCAAAGAGGAGACGGGCAAAGAGGAGACGGGTAAAGAGGAGACGCGCAAAGAGGAGACGCGCAAAGAGGAGACGGGCAAAGAGGAGACGGGTAAAGAGGAGACGGGCGAAGAGGAGACGGGCGAAGAGGAGACGGGCGAAGAGGAGACGGGCAAAGAGGAGACGGGCAAAGAGGAGACGGGTAAAGAGGAGACGGGTAAAGAGGAGACGGGCAAAGAGGAGACGGGCAAAGAGGAGACGGGTAAAGAGGAGACGCGCAAAGAGGAGACGCGCAAAGAGGAGACGGGCGAAGAGGAGAAAAGTAAAGAGGAGACGCGCAAAGAGGAGACGGGCGAAAAGGAGACGGGCGAAGAGGAGACGGGCGAAGAGGAGACGGGCGAAGAGGAGACGCGCAAAGAGGAGACGGGCGAAGAGGAGACGGGCGAAGAGGAGACGCGCAAAGAGGAGACGCGCAAAGAGGAGACGCGCAAAGAGGAGACGGGCGAAGAGGAGACGGGCGAAGAGGAGACGCGCAAAGAGGAGAAGAGTAAAGAGGAGACGGGCGAAGAGGAGACGGGCGAAGAGGAGACGGGCGAAGAGGAGACGGGCGAAGAGGAGACGGGCGAAGAGGAGACGGGCGAAGAGGAGACGGGCGAAGAGGAGACGCGCAAAGAGGAGACGGGCGAAGAGGAGACGGGCGAAGAGGAGACGCGCAAAGAGGAGAAGAGCAAAGAGGAGACGGGCGAAGAGGAGACGGGCGAAGAGGAGACGGGCGAAGAGGAGACGGGCGAAGAGGAGAAGAGTAAAGAGGAGACGGGCGAAGAGGAGACGGGCGAAGAGGAGACGGGCAAAGAGGAGACGGGCAAAGAGGAGACGGGCGAAGAGGAGACGGGCGAAGAGGAGACGGGCGAAGAGGAGACGGGCGAAGAGGAGACGGGCGAAGAGGAGACGGGCGAAGAGGAGACGGGCAAAGAGGAGACGCGCAAAGAGGAGACGGGCGAAGAGGAGAAGAGTAAAGAGGAGACGCGCAAAGAGGAGACGGGCGAAGAGGAGACGGGCGAAGAGGAGACGGGCGAAGAGGAGACGGGTAAAGAGGAGACGGGCAAAGAGGAGACGGGCAAAGAGGAGACGGGCAAAGAGGAGACGCGCAAAGAGGAGACGCGCAAAGAGGAGACGGGCGAAGAGGAGAAGAGTAAAGAGGAGATGCGCAAAGAGGAGACGCGCAAAGAGGAGACGGGCGAAGAGGAGACGCGCAAAGAGGAGACGCGCAAAGAGGAGACGGGCGAAGAGGAGACGCGCAAAGAGGAGACGCGCAAAGAGGAGACGCGCAAAGAGGAGACGCGCAAAGAGGAGACGCGCAAAGAGGAGACGGGCGAAGAGGAGACGGGCGAAGAGGAGACGCGCAAAGAGGAGACGCGCAAAGAGGAGACGCGCAAAGAGGAGACGCGCAAAGAGGAGACGCGCGAAGAGGAGAAGAGTAAAGAGGAGACGCGCAAAGAGGAGACGCGCAAAGAGGAGACGGGCGAAGAGGAGAAGAGTAAAGAGGAGACGGGCAAAGAGGAGACGCGCAAAGAGGAGACGGGCGAAGAGGAGAAGAGTAAAGAGGAGACGCGCAAAGAGGAGACGGGCGAAGAGGAGACGGGCGAAGAGGAGACGGGCGAAGAGGAGACGGGTAAAGAGGAGACGGGCAAAGAGGAGACGGGCAAAGAGGAGACGGGCGAAGAGGAGACGGGCGAAGAGGAGACGGGCAAAGAGGAGACGCGCAAAGAGGAGACGGGCGAAGAGGAGAAGAGTAAAGAGGAGACGCGCAAAGAGGAGACGGGTGAAGAGGAGACGGGCGAAGAGGAGACGGGCGAAGAGGAGACGCGCAAAGAGGAGACGGGCGAAGAGGAGACGGGCAAAGAGGAGACGCGCAAAGAGGAGACGCGCAAAGAGGAGACGCGCAAAGAGGAGACGGGCGAAGAGGAGAAGAGTAAAGAGGAGACGCGCAAAGAGGAGACGGGCGAAGAGGAGACGGGCGAAGAGGAGACGGGCGAAGAGGAGACGGGCGAAGAGGAGACGGGCGAAGAGGAGACGGGCGAAGAGGAGACGCGCAAAGAGGAGACGCGCAAAGAGGAGACGGGCGAAGAGGAGACGCGCAAAGAGGAGACGCGCAAAGAGGAGACGGGCGAAGAGGAGACGCGCAAAGAGGAGACGCGCAAAGAGGAGACGCGCAAAGAGGAGACGCGCAAAGAGGAGACGGGCGAAGAGGAGACGCGCAAAGAGGAGACGCGCAAAGAGGAGACGCGCAAAGAGGAGACGCGCAAAGAGGAGACGCGCGAAGAGGAGAAGAGTAAAGAGGAGACGAGTAATGAAGATAAGAAGCATGAAGAGAAGACAAGATATGTGTGAAGATAAGATGAGTGAAGATAAAACATGTGAACAAGAAGAGCTGAAGAAGGGTCCAAGCCTCAATGTCATATTTCTATTGAGAGAAGGCGCATCGGTACAGTGCTGTGGTATAGGGTGGCGCTATAGAAGCTAAATAACTCCATATATAACCCCTCCCCCACTTAACAGGAGAATTCTGAAGAAAATAAAGCTCATTCACTAAGGGAAACATATTAACCCTTTCCCGACGTCCAATGTGGGGTAAATCTACGGAGTATACAGCAAAGACACGACGGCAATGCCCGCCCTACCCAAAGCTGACCGATGGTCCCTGGTACAAGAGCTGGGGCCGCTGAGCCGTTGCCATGACAGCCAGGGGCCAATTGGAAGTCAAAAATTACAGTTAAAAAAATTTACTAAAAAGAAAATCCGAATAAGGAAGATCTGAAAATCCCCAAATAAAATAATGACGTATAAAACCATACGTATAAAACCATACACAAATCCATTAGTGGATGGAGATACCTCAAGAGATTAGGCCAGACAGACCATGGGGTGCTATATCCTAAAAATATATGAACACAAAGGAGGAAAGAAAGCCTGCAGTAATATCATATATAGGGGGACCCGGGGGACAAAGGGCGAGGGAACCCTACAGTGATATCATATATAGGGGGACCCGGGGGACAAAGGGCGAGGGAACCCTACAGTGATATCATATATAGGGGGACCCGGACCACAAAGGGCGAGGGAATCCTACAGTGATATCATATATAGGGGGACCCGGACCACAAAGGGCGAGGGAACCCTACAGTGATATCATATATAGGGGGACCGGACCACAAAGGGCGAGGGAACCCTACAGTGATATCATATATAGGGGGACCCGGGGGACAAAGGGCGAGGGAACCCTACAGTGATATCATATATAGGGGGACCCGGACCACAAAGGGCGAGAGAACCCTACAGTGATATCATATATAGGGGGACCCGGGGGACAAAGGGCGAGGGAACCCTACAGTGATATCATATATAGGGGGACCCGGGGGACAAAGGGCGAGGGAACCCTACAGTGATATCATATATAGGGGGACCCGGGGGACAAAGGGCGAGGGAACCCTACAGTGATATCATATATAGGGGGACCCGGGGGACAAAGGGCGAGGGAACCCTACAGTGATATCATATATAGGGGGACCCGGACCACAAAGGGCGAGGGAATCCTACAGTGATATCATATATAGGGGGACCCGGGGGACCGGACCACAAAGGGCGAGAGAACCCTACAGTGATATCATATATAGGGGGACCCGGGGGACAAAGGGCGAGGGAACCCTACAGTGATATCATATATAGGGGGACCCGGACTACAAAGGGCGAGAGAACCCTACAGTGATATCATATATAGGGGGACCCGGGGGACCGGACCACAAAGGGCGAGGGAACCCTACAGTGATATCATATATAGGGGGACCCGGGGGACCGGACCACAAAGGGCGAGAGAACCCTACAGTGATATCATATATAGGGGGACCCGGGGGACCGGACCACAAAGGGCGAGGGAACCCTACAGTGATATCATATATAGGGGGACCCGGGGGACCGGACCACAAAGGGCGAGAGAACCCTACAGTGATATCATATATAGGGGGACCGGACCACAAAGGGCGAGAGAACCCTACAGTGATATCATATATAGGGGGACCCGGGGGACAAAGGGCGAGGGAATCCTACAGTGATATCATATATAGGGGGACCGGACCACAAAGGGCGAGGGAATCCTACAGTGATATCATATATAGGGGGACCCGGGGGACAAAGGGCGAGGGAACCCTACAGTGATATCATATATAGGGGGACCCGGGGGACAAAGGGCGAGGGAACCCTACAGTGATATCATATATAGGGGGACCGGACCACAAAGGGCGAGGGAATCCTACAGTGATATCATATATAGGGGGACCCGGGGGACCGGACCACAAAGGGCGAGGGAACCCTACAGTGATATCATATATAGGGGGACCCGGGGGACCGGACCACAAAGGGCGAGAGAACCCTACAGTGATATCATATATAGGGGGACCGGACAACAAAGGGCGAGGGAATCCTACAGTGATATCATATATAGGGGGACCCGGGGGACCGGACCACAAAGGGCGAGGGAACCCTACAGTGATATCATATATAGGGGGACCCGGGGGACAAAGGGCGAGGGAACCCTACAGTGATATCATATATAGGGGGACCCGGGGGACAAAGGGCGAGGGAACCCTACAGTGATATCATATATAGGGGGACCCGGGGGACAAAGGGCGAGGGAACCCTACAGTGATATCATATATAGGGGGACACGGGGGACCGGACCACAAAGGGCGAGGGAATCCTACAGTGATATCATATATAGGGGGACCCGGGGGACAAAGGGCGAGGGAACCCTACAGTGATATCATATATAGGGGGACACGGGGGACCGGACCACAAAGGGCGAGGGAATCCTACAGTGATATCATATATAGGGGGACCCGGGGGACAAAGGGCGAGGGAACCCTACAGTGATATCATATATAGGGGGACCCGGGGGACCGGACCACAAAGGGCGAGGGAATCCTACAGTGATATCATATATAGGGGGACCCGGGGGACAAAGGGCGAGGGAACCCTACAGTGATATCATATATAGGGGGACCCGGGGGACAAAGGGCGAGGGAATCCTACAGTGATATCATATATAGGGGGACACGGGGGACCGGACCACAAAGGGCGAGGGAATCCTACAGTGATATCATATATAGGGGGACCCGGACCACAAAGGGCGAGGGAATCTTACAGTGATATCATATATAGGGGGACCCGGGGGACCGGACCACAAAGGGCGAGGGAATCTTACAGTGATATCATATATAGGGGGACCCGGACCACACAGGGCGAGGGAACCCTACAGTGATATATATAGGAGGACCCGGGGGACCGGACCACAAAGGGCGAGGGAACCCTACAGTGATATCATATATAGGGGGACCCGGGGGACAAAGGGCGAGGGAACCCTACAGTGATATCATATATAGGGGGACACGGGGGACCGGACCACAAAGGGCGAGGGAATCCTACAGTGATATCATATATAGGGGGACCCGGGGGACAAAGGGCGAGGGAACCCTACAGTGATATCATATATAGGGGGACACGGGGGACCGGACCACAAAGGGCGAGGGAATCCTACAGTGATATCATATATAGGGGGACCCGGGGGACAAAGGGCGAGGGAACCCTACAGTGATATCATATATAGGGGGACATGGGGGACCGGACCACAAAGGGCGAGGGAATCCTACAGTGATATCATATATAGGGGGACCCGGACCACAAAGGGCGAGAGAACCCTACAGTGATATCATATATAGGGGGACCCGGACCACAAAGGGCGAGGGAACCCTACAGTGATATCATATATAGGGGGACACGGGGGACCGGACCACAAAGGGCGAGGGAACCCTACAGTGATATCATATATAGGGGGACCCGGGGGACAAAGGGCGAGGGAACCCTACAGTGATATCATATATAGGGGGACCCGGGGGACAAAGGGCGAGGGAACCCTACAGTGATATCATATATAGGGGACCGGACCACAAAGGGCGAGAGAACCCTACAGTGATATCATATATAGGGGGACCTGGGGGACTGGACCACAAAGGGCGAGGGAACCCTACAGTGATATCATATATAGGGGGATCGGACCACAAAGGGCGAGGGAACCCAACAGTGATATCATATATAGGGGGACCAGACCACAAAGGGCGAGAGAACCCTACAGTGATATCATATATAGGGGGACCGGACCACAAAGGGCGAGAGAACCCTACAGTGATATCATATATAGGGGACCGGACCACAAAGGGCGAGAGAACCCTACAGTGATATCATATATAGGGGGACCTGGGGGACTGGACCACAAAGGGCGAGGGAACCCTACAGTGATATCATATATAGGGGGATCGGACCACAAAGGGCGAGGGAACCCAACAGTGATATCATATATAGGGGGACCCGGGGGACCGGACCACAAAGGGCGAGGGAATCTTACAGTGATATCATATATAGGGGGATCGGACCACAAAGGGCGAGGGAATCTTACAGTGATATCATATATAGGGGGACCGGACCACAAAGGGCGAGGGAACCCTACAGTGATATCCTATATAGGGGGACCCAGGGGACCAGACCACAAAGGGCGAGGGAACCCTACAGTGATATCATATATAGGGGGACCCGGGGGACCGGACCACAAAGGGCGAGGGAATCTTACAGTGATATCATATATAGGGGGACCCGGACCACAAAGGGCGAGGGAATCTTACAGTGATATCATATATAGGGGGACCCAGGGGACCAGACCACAAAGGGCGAGAGAACCCTACAGTGATATCATATATAGGGGGACCCGGGGGACCGGACCACAAAGGGCGAGGGAACCCTACAGTGATATCATATATAGGGGGACCCGGGGGACCGGACCACAAAGGGCGAGGGAATCTTACAGTGATATCATATATAGGGGGACCCGGACCACAAAGGGCGAGGGAATCTTACAGTGATATCATATATAGGGGGACCCAGGGGACCAGACCACAAAGGGCGAGAGAACCCTACAGTGATATCATATATAGGGGGACCGGACCACAAAGGGCGAGAGAACCCTACAGTGATATCATATATAGGGGGACCGGACCACAAAGGGCGAGGGAACCCTACAGTGATATCATATATAGGGGGACCCAGGGGACAAAGGGCGAGGGAACCCTACAGTGATATCATATATAGGGGGACCGGACCACAAAGGGCGAGGGAACCCTACAGTGATATCATATATAGGGGGACCCAGGGGACCAGACCACAAAGGGCGAGAGAACCCTACAGTGATATCATATATAGGGGGACCGGACCACAAAGGGCGAGGGAACCCTACAGTGATATCATATATAGGGGGACCCGGGGGACAAAGGGCGAGGGAACCCTACAGTGATATCATATATAGGGGGACCGGACCACAAAGGGCGAGGGAACCCTACAGTGATATCATATATAGGGGGACCCGGGGGACCGGACCACAAAGGGCGAGGGAACTCTACAGTGATATCATATATAGGGGGACCCGGGGGACCGGACCACAAAGGGCGAGAGAACCCTACAGTGATATCACATACAGGGGGATTGGACCACAAAGGGCGAGGGAATCCTACAGTGATATCATATATAGGGGGACCCAGGGGACCAGACCACAAAGGGCGAGAGAACCCTACAGTGATATCATATATAGGGGGACCCGGACCACAAAGGGCGAGAGAACCCTACAGTGATATCATATATAGGGGGACCGGACCACAAAGGGCGAGAGAACCCTACAGTGATATCATATATAGGGGGACCCGGGGGACCCGGACCACAAAGGACGAGGGAACCCTACAGTGATATCATATATAGGGGGACCCGGACCACAAAGGGCGAGAGAACCCTACAGTGATATCATATATAGGGGGACCGGACCACAAAGGGCGAGGGAACCCTACAGTGATATCATATATAGGGGGACCCGGGGGACCGGACCACAAAGGGCGAGGGAACCCTACAGTGATATCATATATAGGGGGACCCGGGGGACCGGACCACAAAGGGCGAGGGAATCTTACAGTGATATCATATATAGGGGGACCCGGGGGACCGGACCACAAAGGGCGAGAGAACCCTACAGTGATATCATATATAGGGGGACCCGGGGGACCGGACCACAAAGGGCGAGGGAACCCTACAGTGATATCATATATAGGGGGACCCGGGGGACCGGACCACAAAGGGCGAGGGAATCTTACAGTGATATCATATATAGGGGGACCCGGGGGACAAAGGGCGAGGGAACCCTACAGTGATATCATATATAGGGGGACCGGACCACAAAGGGCGAGGGAACCCTACAGTGATATCATATATAGGGGGACCCAGGGGACCAGACCACAAAGGGCGAGGGAACCCTACAGTGATATCATATATAGGGGGACCCGGGGGACCGGACCACAAAGGGCGAGGGAATCTTACAGTGATATCATATATAGGGGGACCGGACCACAAAGGGCGAGGGAACCCTACAGTGATATCCTATATAGGGGGACCCAGGGGACCGGACCACAAAGGGCGAGGGAACCCTACAGTGATATCATATATAGGGGGACCCGGGGGACCGGACCACAAAGGGCGAGGGAATCTTACAGTGATATCATATATAGGGGGACCCGGACCACAAAGGGCGAGGGAATCTTACAGTGATATCATATATAGGGGGACCCAGGGGACCAGACCACAAAGGGCGAGAGAACCCTACAGTGATATCATATATAGGGGGACCCGGGGGACCGGACCACAAAGGGCGAGGGAACCCTACAGTGATATCATATATAGGGGGACCCGGGGGACCGGACCACAAAGGGCGAGGGAATCTTACAGTGATATCATATATAGGGGGACCCGGACCACAAAGGGCGAGGGAATCTTACAGTGATATCATATATAGGGGGACCCAGGGGACCAGACCACAAAGGGCGAGAGAACCCTACAGTGATATCATATATAGGGGGACCGGACCACAAAGGGCGAGAGAACCCTACAGTGATATCATATATAGGGGGACCCGGGGGACCGGACCACAAAGGGCGAGGGAATCTTACAGTGATATCATATATAGGGGGACCCGGGGGACCGGACCACAAAGGACGAGGGAACCCTACAGTGATATCATATATAGGGGGACCCAGGGGACCAGACCACAAAGGGCGAGAGAACCCTACAGTGATATCATATATAGGGGGACCCGGGGGACCGGACCACAAAGGGCGAGGGAATCCTACAGTGATATCATATATAGGGGGACCCGGACCACAAAGGGCGAGAGAACCCTACAGTGATATCATATATAGGGGGACCCGGACCACAAAGGGCGAGAGAACCCTACAGTGATATCATATATAGGGGGACCGGACCACAAAGGGCGAGGGAACCCTACAGTGATATCATATATAGGGGGACCCGGGGAACCCGGACCACAAAGGACGAGGGAACCCTACAGTGATATCATATATAGGGGGACCCGGACCACAAAGGGCGAGAGAACCCTACAGTGATATCATATATAGGGGGACCGGACCACAAAGGGCGAGGGAACCCTACAGTGATATCATATATAGGGGGACCCAGGGGACAAAGGGCGAGGGAACCCTACAGTGATATCATATATAGGGGGACCGGACCACAAAGGGCGAGGGAACCCTACAGTGATATCATATATAGGGGGACCCAGGGGACCAGACCACAAAGGGCGAGAGAACCCTACAGTGATATCATATATAGGGGGACCGGACCACAAAGGGCGAGGGAACCCTACAGTGATATCATATATAGGGGGACCCGGGGGACAAAGGGCGAGGGAACCCTACAGTGATATCATATATAGGGGGACCGGACCACAAAGGGCGAGGGAACCCTACAGTGATATCATATATAGGGGGACCCGGGGGACCGGACCACAAAGGGCGAGGGAACTCTACAGTGATATCATATATAGGGGGACCCGGGGGACCGGACCACAAAGGGCGAGAGAACCCTACAGTGATATCATATATAGGGGGACCTAGGGGACCAGACCACAAAGGGCGAGAGAACCCTACAGTGATATCATATATAGGGGGACCCGGACCACAAAGGGCGAGAGAACCCTACAGTGATATCATATATAGGGGGACCGGACCACAAAGGGCGAGGGAATCTTACAGTGATATCATATATAGGGGGACCCGGACCACAAAGGACGAGGGAACCCTACAGTGATATCATATATAGGGGGACCGGACCACAAAGGGCGAGGGAACCCTACAGTGATATCATATATAGGGGGACCCGGGGGACCGGACCACAAAGGGCGAGGGAACCCTACAGTGATATCATATATAGGGGGACCCGGGGGACCGGACCACAAAGGGCGAGGGAATCTTACAGTGATATCATATATAGGGGGACCCGGGGGACCAGACCACAAAGGGCGAGAGAACCCTACAGTGATATCATATATAGGGGGACCCGGGGGACCGGACCACAAAGGGCGAGGGAACCCTACAGTGATATCATATATAGGGGGACCCGGGGGACCGGACCACAAAGGGCGAGGGAATCTTACAGTGATATCATATATAGGGGGACCCGGGGGACAAAGGGCGAGGGAACCCTACAGTGATATCATATATAGGGGGACCGGACCACAAAGGGCGAGGGAACCCTACAGTGATATCATATATAGGGGGACCCGGGGGACCGGACCACAAAGGGCGAGGGAATCTTACAGTGATATCATATATAGGGGGACCCGGGGGACCGGACCACAAAGGGCGAGAGAACCCTACAGTGATATCCTATTAATATTATAAATGTGAAAGTTTGTGAGTTTGGATGTTTGTGGGTTTGTGTGTTCGGATGTTTGTTAGTCAATCACGCAAAACCCGCTTGACCGATTTGGCTGAAATTTTCCACAAACATAGTTAATACACCCCATTGCGCAATAGGCTACTTTTCGTCACAATAGCGCACATACGTTTTTCCCAGGACCCCCACAAACCCCAAACTCTCACCACCATCTCTGCAATCTCACACACTTTGGACCCCGATTTGGCTGAAATTTTCCACAAACATAGTCCCTACACTCAATTGCGCAATAGGCTACTTTTCGTCACAATAGCGCACATACGTTTTTTCCAGGACCCTTTGGATGTTCGGATCTTTGGCGGTCAATCACGCAAAAACTGCTCCACCGATTTGGCTGAAATTTTCCACAAACATAGTCCCTACACTGGATTGCGCAATAGTCTACTTTTCGTCACAATAGCGCACATACGTTTTTCCCAGGACCCCCACAAAACCCAAACTCACATCACTATCTCTGCAATCTCACACACTTTGGACCATAGCAAGCCCCAAAATTCATATTACCCCCTACAGCAGAGGTCAGCAACCCCTGGCACACATGCCAAGAGTGGCACTCCTGCCATATTTCACTGGCATGCCAGCAGCACAGGACCTGCAAGAGTTACATGAAGTCTCTGCTAGAGCTGAGGCATAAGGACACTCCCCTTTGAGAGGGGTGCAGGAAACCCAGGGGGTGGAGCTTAATCGCTCAGGTCTCTGCCTGCTATAGTGAGAGCTCCTGCCGAAGCTGCTAGCAAACTGAATGTAAGAAACACACAGCTCCCTTCCTTTACTTCCTATTCTCATTAATGTCACGCATGGGGTTATTAGTTTAGTGTTAGTAACTCCATGTGCCTCACATTAATAGGAATAACCCCCATCATGTTCCTCATATTAACCCCTGTGTGCCTCACATTAATAGGAATAACCCCATCATGTCCCTCATATTAACCCCTGTGTGCCTCACATTAATAGGAATAACCCCATCATGTCCCTCATATTAACCCCTGTGTGCCCCATATAAAGGTTACTAATATGGGAGACATATGGAGGTACTAATAAAAGACCTCAGTAATGAAGATACTTCATTATTACCTCCAAGTCTCTCACATATCAGTAACTAGAGATGAGCGAGTATTGTTGGGATCTGAACAGCACGCTCCATAGAAATGAATGGATGCACCTGGTACTTCTGCTTGGACGTAGCCGGCGCGCTTAACCCTCCGCGTACCGGCTACGTCCATTCATTTCTATGCGAGCGTGCTGTTCGGATCGGCTGATCCCAACAGTACTCGCTCATCTCTATCAGTAACTCTTACACAGGGGTTAATGTGAGGGACATGATGGGGTTAATTGCTATTAATAAGAGGCACATGGAGTTACTGAACTGTCATGCACAGGGCCAGACTTTATGTTGCTTGCTCAAAAGTATCCTGTGCCCAAAACTTACATGTACTGGCGGAAAATAACAAATCATACAATGTCGTATATCGAAGTATATTAACCTGAAATACCTCTGTCCCAAAGACACTATGTGCAGTTTATACCAACACCGTATATATAGCGGCTGAAATACAAATTACATTCAACACAAAAGTCCCATGTGCTCTCAGAATTACAGCAACAACAAGATACACAGTTACATTTCATATCCCATACCTTATACACAGTACGAAAACCTTACCCGCGCCTGTATATACCCACTTCTACAATCACCGCAGAGGAAGTCGCGGGTACCAGCTAGTCATATATATAGGGGGAGCCGGGGGACCGGACCACAAAGGGCGAGGGAATCCTACAGTGATATCATATATAGGGGGACTCGGACCACAAAGGGCGAGGGAATCCTACAGTGATATCATATATAGGGGGACCCGGGGGACCGGACCACAAAGGGCGAGAGAACCCTACAGTGATATCATATATAGGGGGACCGGACCACAAAGGGCGAGAGAACCCTACAGTGATATCATATATAGGGGGACCCGGGGGACCGGACCACAAAGGGCGAGGGAATCCTACAGTGATATCATATATAGGGGGACCCGGGGGACCGGACCACAAAGGGCGAGGGAATCCTACAGTGATATCATATATAGGGGGACCCAGGGGACCGGACCACAAAGGGCGAGGGAATCCTACAGTGATATCATATATAGGGGGACCCGGACCACAAAGGGCGAGGGAATCCTACAGTGATATCATATATAGGGGGACCCGGACCACAAAGGGCGAGAGAACCCTACAGTGATATCATATATAGGGGGACCCGGGGGACCGGACCACAAAGGGCGAGGGAATCCTACAGTGATATCATATATAGGGGGACCCGGACCACAAAGGGCGAGAGAACCCTACAGTGATATCATATATAGGGGGACCCGGGGGACCGGACCACAAAGGGCGAGGGAACCCTACAGTGATATCATATATAGGGGGACCCGGGGGACCGGACCACAAAGGGCGAGGGAACCCTACAGTGATATCATATATAGGGGGACCCGGGGGACCGGACCACAAAGGGCGAGGGAACCCTACAGTGATATCATATATAGGGGGACCCGGGGGACCGGACCACAAAGGGCGAGGGAACCCTTACTATATGCGGTCCTCCCGCTGTAGGAGGGATTTATACTGAAAGTGGCGGAGAGAATAGTTTTCCTTACAGGACTTTTCTCTACGCTGATTTTATACAGATTCCGTGGCAGACACAAATGTGAATTCAGCCTGAGCGCTGTAAAAACCAAACCCGTAAGAAAGTCACACAAACGCAATTTTTCTCAAATTCTCCCCATTCTGATTGTTCTTCAGCTGCCCAGAACATTGTGCAGAATATATCCGTATATACCCTGCAAGGCTCCGACCCAGCTCCAGCTGTATGTATATATATATGTATACCATCTACCATATTGTGGAGGATACAGACCATTCTGTCACTGACAGCCGACCACCGATACGTATATACCCGTCACGTGGCTGATGATACAGGTCATTCTATCTATTATTATAATTCAGCTATTAGTATTGGGGTGCAGAGCCCTCTGATCTATTAGTATTGGGGTGCAGAGCCCTCTGATCTATTAGTATTGGGGTGCAGAACCCTCTGGTCTATTAGTATTGGGGTGCAGAGCCCTCTGATCTATTAGTATTGGGGTGCAGAGCCCTCTGATCTATTATTATTGGGGCGCAGAGCCCTCTGATCTATTAGTATTGGGGCGCAGAGCCCTCTGATCTATTAGTATTGGGGTGCAGAGCCCTCTGATCTATTAGTATTGGGGTGCAGAGCCCTCTGATCTATTATTATTGGGGCGCAGAGCCCTCTGATCTATTAGTATTGGGGTGCAGAGCCCTCTGATCTATTAGTATTGGGGTGCAGAACCCTCTGATCTATTAGTATTGGGGTGCAGAACCCTCTGATCTATTAGTATTGGGGTGCAGAGCCCTCTGATCTATTAGTATTGGGGTGCAGAGCCCTCTGATCTATTAGTATTGGGGTGCAGAGCCCTCTGATCCATTAGTATTGGGGTGCAGAGCCCTCTGATCTATTAGTATTGGGGTGCAGAGCCCTCTGATCTATTAGTATTGGGGTGCAGAGCCCTCTGATCTATTAGTATTGAGGCGCAGAGCCCTCTGATCTATTAGTACGGGGTGCAGAGCCCTCTGATCTATTAGTATTGGGGTGCAGAGCCCTCTGATCTATTAGTATTGGGGTGCAGAGCCCTCTGATCTATTAGTATTGGGGTGCAGAGCCCTCTGATCTATTAGTATTGGGGTGCAGAGTCCTCTGATCTATTAGTATTGGGGTGCAGAGCCCTCTGATCCAGTAACTGCACCCTGTAACTATGCCTCTGTTCACACCTATAACCATCACTGATGGAGACCGTGAAGCTCCTCCCCCAAGACTACATGAAGGAGGTCTCGGCCATGTCTACTTGCCCCTATGATGGGACATCACTCTAGGGGGCGCTTTGATGGGTGTCATATATACTGGAGCTGATACATACCCGACCAGATGCCGCACAGTAACCGCAGGACCTGGAGACGTCACCACCAGAGAGGCCTGAGAGGAGGTCACGTGATCAGTGCAAGAAGGGGCGGAGCTGGAATACAAACTGCAGGACCTGCGATCATGTGACATGTGGGGCGGGGCTTCTATATTATTGTCTGCGGAGAGCAACGATATAGTTAAAAAGAGGCGGTGCTAAAGATTTATGGGCGGGGTTAGATATGGAGGTATATATAGGAGGAGGACACAGGAGGAATGAGGACCCCGCTCACAAGAGCTTATAATCTATGGGGAGATAGAGAGGACACAGGAGGAGTGAGGACCCCGCTCACAAGAGCTTACAATCTATGAGGAGATAGAGAGGAGGACACAGGAGGAGAGAGGACCCCGCTCACAAGAGCTTACAATCTATGGGGAGATAGAGAGGAGGACACAAGAGGAGTGAGGACCCCGCTCACAAGAGCTTACAATCTATGGGGAGATAGAGAGGACACAAGAGGAGTGAGGACCCCGCTCACAAGAGCTTACAATCTATGGGGAGATAGAGAGGACACAAGAGGAGTGAGGACCCCGCTCACAAGAGCTTACAATCTATGAGGAGATAGAGAGGAGGACACAGGAGGAGTGAGGACCCCGCTCACAAGAGCTTACAATCTATGGGGAGATAGAGAGGACACAGGAGGAGTGAGGACCCCGCTCACAAGAGCTTACAATCTATGAGGAGATAGAGAGGAGGACACAGGAGGAGTGAGGACCCCGCTCACAAGAGCTTACAATCTATGGGGAGATAGAGAGGACACAGGAGGAGTGAGGACCCCGCTCACAAGAGCTTACAATCTATGGGGAGATAGAGAGGACACAGGAGGAGTGAGGACCCCGCTCACAAGAGCTTACAATCTATGGGGAGATAGAGAGGACACAAGAGGAGTGAGGACCCCGCTCACAAGAGCTTACAATCTATGGGGAGATAGAGAGGACACAAGAGGAGTGAGGACCCCGCTCACAAGAGCTTACAATCTATGAGGAGATAGAGAGGACACAAGAGGAGAGAGGACCCCGCTCACAAGAGCTTACAATCTATGGGGAGATAGAGAGGAGGACACAAGAGGAGTGAGGACCCCGCTCACAAGAGCTTACAATCTATGAGGAGATAGAGAGGAGGACACAGGAGGAGTGAGGACCCCGCTCACAAGAGCTTACAATCTATGGGGAGATAGAGAGGACACAGGAGGAGTGAGGACCCCGCTCACAAGAGCTTACAATCTATGGGGAGATAGAGAGGACACAAGAGGAGTGAGGACCCCGCTCACAAGAGCTTACAATCTATGAGGAGATAGAGAGGACACAAGAGGAGAGAGGACCCCGCTCACAAGAGCTTACAATCTATGAGGAGATAGAGAGGAGGACACAGGAGGAGTGAGGACCCCGCTCACAAGAGCTTACAATCTATGGGGAGATAGAGAGGACACAAGAGGAGTGAGGACCCCGCTCACAAGAGCTTACAATCTATGGGGAGATAGAGAGGACACAAGAGGAGTGAGGACCCCGCTCACAAGAGCTTACAATCTATGGGGAGATAGAGAGGACACAAGAGGAGTGAGGACCCCGCTCACAAGAGCTTACAATCTATGGGGAGATAGAGAGGACACAAGAGGAGTGAGGACCCCGCTCACAAGAGCTTACAATCTATGGGGAGATAGAGAGGACACAAGAGGAGTGAGGACCCCGCTCACAAGAGCTTACAATCTATGGGGAGATAGAGAGGACACAAGAGGAGTGAGGACCCCGCTCACAAGAGCTTACAATCTATGGGGAGATAGAGAGGACACAGGAGGAGTGAGGACCCCGCTCACAAGAGCTTACAGTCTATGAGGAGATAGAGAGGAGGACACAGGAGGAATGAGGACCCCGCTCACAAGAGCTTACAATCTATGGGGAGATAGAGAGGACACAGGAGGAGTGAGGACCCCGCTCACAAGAGCTTACAATCTATGAGGAGATAGAGAGGAGGACACAGGAGGAGTGAGGACCCCGCTCACAAGAGCTTACAATCTATGGGGAGATAGAGAGGACACAGGAGGAGTGAGGACCCCGCTCACAAGAGCTTACAATCTATGGGGAGATAGAGAGGACACAAGAGGAGTGAGGACCCCGCTCACAAGAGCTTACAATCTATGGGGAGATAGAGAGGACACAAGAGGAGTGAGGACCCCGCTCACAAGAGCTTACAATCTATGAGGAGATAGAGAGGACACAAGAGGAGAGAGGACCCCGCTCACAAGAGCTTACAATCTATGGGGAGATAGAGAGGAGGACACAAGAGGAGTGAGGACCCCGCTCACAAGAGCTTACAATCTATGAGGAGATAGAGAGGAGGACACAGGAGGAGTGAGGACCCCGCTCACAAGAGCTTACAATCTATGGGGAGATAGAGAGGACACAGGAGGAGTGAGGACCCCGCTCACAAGAGCTTACAATCTATGGGGAGATAGAGAGGACACAAGAGGAGTGAGGACCCCGCTCACAAGAGCTTACAATCTATGAGGAGATAGAGAGGACACAAGAGGAGAGAGGACCCCGCTCACAAGAGCTTACAATCTATGAGGAGATAGAGAGGAGGACACAGGAGGAGTGAGGACCCCGCTCACAAGAGCTTACAATCTATGGGGAGATAGAGAGGACACAAGAGGAGTGAGGACCCCGCTCACAAGAGCTTACAATCTATGGGGAGATAGAGAGGACACAAGAGGAGTGAGGACCCCGCTCACAAGAGCTTACAATCTATGGGGAGATAGAGAGGACACAAGAGGAGTGAGGACCCCGCTCACAAGAGCTTACAATCTATGGGGAGATAGAGAGGACACAAGAGGAGTGAGGACCCCGCTCACAAGAGCTTACAATCTATGGGGAGATAGAGAGGACACAAGAGGAGTGAGGACCCCGCTCACAAGAGCTTACAATCTATGGGGAGATAGAGAGGACACAAGAGGAGTGAGGACCCCGCTCACAAGAGCTTACAATCTATGGGGAGATAGAGAGGACACAGGAGGAGTGAGGACCCCGCTCACAAGAGCTTACAGTCTATGAGGAGATAGAGAGGAGGACACAAGAGGAGTGAGGACCCCGCTCACAAGAGCTTACAATCTATGAGGAGATAGAGAGGACACAAGAGGAGTGAGGACCCCGCTCACAAGAGCTTACAATCTATGGGGAGATAGAGAGGACACAGGAGGAGTGAGGACCCCGCTCACAAGAGCTTACAATCTATGAGGAGATAGAGAGGACACAGGAGGAGTGAGGACCCCGCTCACAAGAGCTTACAATCTATAGGGAGATAGAGAGGAAGACACAGGAGGAGTGAGGACCCCGCTCACAAGAGCTTACAATCTATGAGGAGATAGAGAGGAAGACACAGGAGGAGTGAGGACCCCGCTCACAAGAGCTTACAATCTATGAGGAGATAGAGAGGACACAAGAGGAGAGAGGACCCCGCTCACAAGAGCTTACAATCTATGAGGAGATAGAGAGGAGGACACAAGAGGAGTGAGGGCCCCGCTCACAAGAGCTTACAGTCTATGAGGAGATAGAGAGGACACAAGAGGAGTGAGGACCCCGCTCACAAGAGCTTACAATCTATGAGGAGATAGAGAGGAGGACACGAGGAGTGAGGACCCCGCTCACAAGAGCTTACAATCTATGAGGAGATAGAGAGGACACAAGAGGAGAGAGGACCCCGCTCACAAGAGCTTACAATCTATGAGGAGATAGAGAGGAGGACACAGGAGGAGTGAGGACCCCGCTCACAAGAGCTTACAATCTATGGGGAGATAGAGAGGAGGACACAAGAGGAGTGAGGACCCCGCTCACAAGAGCTTACAATCTATGGGGAGATAGACAGGACACAAGAGGAGTGAGGACCCCGCTCACAAGAGCTTACAATCTATGAGGAGATAGAGAGGAGGACACGAGGAGTGAGGACCCCGCTCACAAGAGCTTACAATCTATGAGGAGATAGAAAGGACACAAGCGGAGTGAGGACCCCGCTCACAAGAGCTTACAATCTATGAGGAGATAGAGAGGACACAAGAGGAGAGAGGACCCCGCTCACAAGAGCTTACAATCTATGAGGAGATAGAAAGGACACAAGCGGAGTGAGGACCCCGCTCACAAGAGCTTACAATCTATGAGGAGATAGAGAGGACACAGGAGGAGTGAGGACCCCGCTCACAAGAGCTTACAATCTATGGGGAGATAGAGAGGACACAAGAGGAGTGAGGGCCCCGCTCACAAGAGCTTACAATCTATAGGGAGATAGAGAGGACACAGGAGGAGTGAGGACCCCGCTCACAAGAGCTTACAATCTATGGGGAGATAGAGAGGAGGACACAGGAGGAGTGAGGACCCCGCTCACAAGAGCTTACAATCTATGAGGAGATAGAGAGGACACAAGAGGAGTGAGGACCCCGCTCACAAGAGCTTACAGTCTATGAGGAGATAGAGAGGACACAGGAGGAGTGAGGACCCCGCTCACAAGAGCTTACAATCTATGAGGAGATAGAGAGGACACAAGAGGAGTGAGGACCCCGCTCACAAGAGCTTACAATCTATGGGGAGATAGAGAGGACACAGGAGGAGTGAGGACCCCGCTCACAAGAGCTTACAATCTATGGGGAGATAGAGAGGACACAAGAGGAGTGAGGACCCCGCTCACAAGAGCTTACAATCTATGAGAAGATAGAGAGGACAAAAGAGGAGTGAGGACCCCGCTCACAAGAGCTTACAATCTATGAGGAGATAGAGAGGACACAAGAGGAGTGAGGGCCCCGCTCACAAGAGCTTACAATCTGTGAGGAGATAGAGAGGACACAAGAGGAGTGAGGGCCCCGCTCACAAGAGCTTACAATCTATGAGGAGATAGAGAGGACACAGGAGGAGTGAGGGCCCCGCTGACAAGAGCTTACAGTCTATGAGGGGATAGAGAGGACACAAGAGGAGTGAGGACCCCGCTCACAAGAGCTTACAATCTATGAGGAGATAGAGAGGAGGACACAAGAGGAGTGAGGACCCCGCTCACAAGAGCTTACAATCTATGAGGAGATAGAGAGGAGGACACAAGAGGAGTGAGGACCCCGCTCACAAGAGCTTACAATCTATGAGGAGATAGAGAGGAGGACACAAGAGGAGTGAGGACCCCGCTCACAAGCGCTTACAATCTATGGGGAGATAGAGAGGAGGACACAAGAGGAGTGAGGACCCTGCTCACAAGAGCTTACAATCTATAGGGAGATAGAGAGGACACAGGAGGAGTGAGGACCCCGCTCACAAGAGCTTACAATCTATGGGGAGATAGAGAGGAGGACACAAGAGGAGTGAGGACCCCGCTCACAAGCGCTTACAATCTATGGGGAGATAGAGAGGAGGACACAGGAGGAGTGAGGACCCCGCTCACAAGAGCTTACAATCTATGGGGAGATAGAGAGGACACAAGAGGAGAGAGGACCCCGCTCACAAGAGCTTACAATCTATGAGGAGATAGAGAGGACACAGGAGGAGTGAGGACCCCGCTCACAAGAGCTTACAATCTATGGGGAGATAGAGAGGACACAAGAGGAGTGAGGGCCCCGCTCACAAGAGCTTACAATCTATGAGGAGATAGAGAGAACACAAGAGGAGTGAGGGCCCCGCTCACAAGAGCTTACAATCTATGGGGAGATAGAGAGGACACAAGAGGAGAGAGGACCCCGTTCACAAGAGCTTACAATCTATGGGGAGATAGAGAGGAGGACACAAGAGGAGTGAGGACCCCGCTCACAAGAGCTTACAATCTATGGGGAGATAGAGAGGAGGACACAGGAGGAGTGAGGACCCCGCTCACAAGAGCTTACAATCTATGGGGAGATAGAGAGGACACAAGAGGAGTGAGGGCCCCGCTCACAAGAGCTTACAATCTATGGGGAGATAGAGAGGACACAAGAGGAGAGAGGACCCCGTTCACAAGAGCTTACAATCTATGGGGAGATAGAGAGGAGGACACAAGAGGAGTGAGGACCCCGCTCACAAGAGCTTACAATCTATGAGGAGATAGAGAGGACACAAGAGGAGAGAGGACCCCGCTCACAAGAGCTTACAATCTATGAGGAGATAGAGAGGAGGACACAAGAGGAGTGAGGACCCCGCTCACAAGAGCTTACAATCTATGAGGAGATAGAGAGGAGGACACAAGAGGAGTGAGGACCCCGCTCACAAGAGCTTACAATCTATGAGGAGATAGAGAGGACACAAGAGGAGTGAGGGCCCCGCTCACAAGAGCTTACAATCTGTGGGGAGATAGAGAGGACACAAGAGGAGTGAGGACCCCGCTCACAAGAGCTTACAATCTATGAGGAGATAGAGAGGAGGACACAGGAGGAGTGAGGACCCCGCTCACAAGAGCTTACAATCTATGGGGAGATAGAGAGGACACAAGAGGAGTGAGGACCCCGCTCACAAGAGCTTACAATCTATGGGGAGATAGAGAGGACACAAGAGGAGTGAGGGCCCCGCTCACAAGAGCTTACAATCTATGGGGAGATAGAGAGGACACAGGAGGAGTGAGGGCCCCGCTCACAAGAGCTTACAATCTATGGGGAGATAGAGAGGAGGACACAAGAGGAGTGAGGACCCCGCTCACAAGAGCTTACAATCTATGGGGAGATAGAGAGGAGGACACAAGAGGAGTGAGGACCCCGCTCACAAGAGCTTACAATCTATGAGAAGATAGAGAGGACACAAGAGGAGAGAGGACCCCGCTCACGAAAGCTTACAATCTATGGGGAGATAGAGAGGACACAAGAGGAGTGAGGGCCCCGCTCACAAGAGCTTACAATCTATGAGGAGATAGAGAGGACACAGGAGGAGAGAGGACCCCGTTCACAAGAGCTTACAATCTATGGGGAGATAGAGAGGAGGACACAAGAGGAGTGAGGACCCCGTTCACAAGAGCTTACAATCTATGGGAAGATAGAGAGGACACAAGAGGAGTGAGGGCCCCGCTCAAAAGAGCTTACAATCTATGAGGAGATAGAGAGGAGGACACAGGAGGAGTGAGGACCCCGCTCACAAGAGCTTACAATCTATGGGGAGATAGAGAGGACACAAGAGGAGTGAGGACCCAGCTCACAAGAGCTTACACTCTATGAGGAGATAGAGAGGACAGAAGAGGAGAGAGGACCCCGCTCACAAGAGCTTACAATCTATGAGGAGATAGAGAGGACACAGGAGGAGTGAGGACCCCGCTCACAAGAGCTTACAATCTATGGGGAGATAGAGAGGAGGACACAAGAGGAGTGAGGACCCCGCTCACAAGAGCTTACAATCTATGAGGAGATAGAGAGGACACAGGAGGAGTGAGGACCCCGCTCACAAGAGCTTACAATCTATGAGGAGATAGAGAGGACACAAGAGGAGTGAGGACCCTGCTCACAAGAGCTTACAATCTATGGGGAGATAGAGAGGACACAGGAGGAGTGAGGACCCCGCTCACAAGAGCTTACAATCTATGAGGAGATAGAGAAGAGGATACAAGAGGAGTGAGGACCCCGCTCACAAGAGCTTACAATCTATGAGGAGATAGAGAGGAGGACACAAGAGGAGTGAGGACCTCGCTCACAAGAGCTTACAATCTATGAGGAGATAGAGAGGACACAAGAGGAGTGAGGACCCCGCTCACAAGAGCTTACAATCTATGAGGAGATAGAGAGGAGGACACAAGAGGAGTGAGGACCCCGCTCACAAGAGCTTACAGTCTATGAGGAGATAGAGAGGACACAAGAGGAGTGAGGACCCCGCTCACAAGAGCTTACAATCTATGAGGAGATAGAGAGGACACAAGAGCAGTGAGGACCCCGCTCACAAGAGCTTACAATCTATGGGGAGATAGAGAGGAGGACACAAGAGGAGTGAGGACCCCGCTCACAAGAGCTTACAATCTATGAGGAGATAGAGAGGAGGACACAAGAGGAGTGAGGACCCCGCTCACAAGAGCTTACAATCTATGAGGAGATAGAGAGGACACAAGAGGAGTGAGTACCCCGCTCACAAGAGCTTACAATTTATGAGGAGATAGAGAGGACACAAGAGGAGTGAGGACCCCGCTCACAAGAGCTTACAATTTATGAGGAGATAGAGAGGAGGGCACAAGAGGAGTGAGGACCCCGCTCAGAAGAGCTTACAATCTATGAGGAGATAAAGAGGACACAGGAGGAGTGAGGACCCCGCTCACAAGAGCTTACAATCTATAGGGAGATAGAGAGGAGGACACAAGAGGAGTGAGGACCCCGCTCACAAGAGCTTACAATCTATGAGGAGATAGAGAGGAGGACACAAGAGGAGAGAGGACCCCGCTCACAAGAGCTTACAATCTATGGGGAGATAGAGAGGACACAAGAGGAGTGAGGACCCCGCTCACAAGAGCTTACAATCTATGAGGAGATAGAGAGGAGGACACAGGAGGAGTGAGGACCCCGCTCACAAGAGCTTACAATCTATGGGGAGATAGAGAGGAGGACACAAGAGGAGTGAGGACCCCGCTCACAAGAGCTTACAATTTATGAGGAGATAGAGAGGAGGACACAAGAGGAGTGAGGACCCCGCTCACAAGAGCTTACAATCTATGAGAAGATAGAGAGGACACAAGAGGAGTGAGGACCCCGCTCACAAGAGCTTACAATCTATTAGGAGATAGAGAGGAGGACACAGGAGGAGTGAGGACCCCGCTCACAAGAGCTTACAATCTATGGGGAGATAGAGAGGACACAAGAGGAGAGAGGACCCCGCTCACAAGAGCTTACAATCTATGGGGAGATAGAGAGGAGGACACAAGAGGAGTGAGGACCCCGCTCACAAGAGCTTACAATCTATGAGGAGATAGAGAGGAGGACACGAGGAGTGAGGACCCCGCTCACAAGAGCTTACAATCTATAGGGAGATAGAGAGGACACAAGAGGAGTGAGGACCCCGCTCACAAGAGCTTACAATCTATGAGGAGATAGAGAGGACACAAGAGGAGTGAGGACCCCGCTCACAAGAGCTTACAATCTATGAGGAGATAGAGAGGACACAAGAGGAGTGAGGGCCCCGCTCACAAGAGCTTACAGTCTATGGGGAGATAGAGAGGAGGACACAAGAGGAGTGAGGACCCCGCTCACAAGAGCTTACAATCTATGGGGAGATAGAGAGGACACAGGAGGAGTGAGGACCCCGCTCACAAGAGCTTACAATCTATGGGGAGATAGAGAGGAGGACACAAGAGGAGTGAGGACCCCGCTCACAAGAGCTTACAATCTATGAGGAGATAGAGAGGACACAAGAGGAGTGAGGGCCCCGCTCACAAGAGCTTACAATCTATGGGGAGATAGAGAGGACACAGGAGGAGTGAGGGCCCCGCTCACAAGAGCTTACAATCTATGGGGAGATAGAGAGGACACGAGGAGTGAGGACCCCGCTCACAAGAGCTTACAATCTATTAGGAGATAGAGAGGACACAAGAGGAGTGAGGACCCCGCTCACAAGAGCTTACAATCTATAGGGAGATAGAGAGGAGGACACAAGAGGAGTGAGGACCCCGCTCACAAGAGCTTACAATCTATGGGGAGATAGAGAGGAGGACACAAGAGGAGTGAGGACCCCGCTCACAAGAGCTTACAATCTATGGGGAGATAGAGAGGACACAAGAGGAGTGAGGACCCCGCTCACAAGAGCTTACAATCTATTAGGAGATAGAGAGGACACAAGAGGAGTGAGGACTCCGCTCACAAGAGCTTACAATCTATGAGAAGATAGAGAGGACACAAGAGGAGTGAGGACCCCGCTCACAAGAGCTTACAATCTATGAGGAGATAGAGAGGAGGACACAAGAGGAGTGAGGACCCCGCTCACAAGAGCTTACAATCTATGGGGAGATAGAGAGGAGGACACAAGAGGAGTGAGGACCCCGCTCACAAGAGCTTACAATCTATGGGGAGATAGAGAGGACACAAGAGGAGTGAGGACCCCGCTCACAAGAGCTTACAATCTATTAGGAGATAGAGAGGACACAAGAGGAGTGAGGACTCCGCTCACAAGAGCTTACAATCTATGAGAAGATAGAGAGGACACAAGAGGAGTGAGGACCCCGCTCACAAGAGCTTACAATCTATGAGGAGATAGAGAGGAGGACACAAGAGGAGTGAGGACCCCGCTCACAAGAGCTTACAATCTATGAGAAGATAGAGAGGACACAAGAGGAGTGAGGACCCCGCTCACAAGAGCTTACAGTCTATGAGGAGATAGAGAGGACACAAGAGGAGTGAGGACCCCGCTCACAAGAGCTTACAATCTATGAGGAGATAGAGAGGACAGAAGAGGAGTGAGGACCCCGCTCACAAGAGCTTACAATCTATGAGGAGATAAAGAGGACAGAAGAGGAGTGAGGACCCCGCTCACAAGAGCTTACAATCTATGAGGAGATAGAGAGGACAGAAGAGGAGTGAGGACCCCGCTCACAAGAGCTTACAATCTATGAGGAGATAGAGAGGAGGACACAAGAGGAGTGAGGACCCCGCTCACAAGAGCTTACAATCTATGAGGAGATAGAGAGGACACAAGAGGAGAGAGGACCCCGCTCACAAGAGCTTACAATCTATGAGGAGATAGAAAGGACACAAGCGGAGTGAGGACCCCGCTCACAAGAGCTTACAATCTATGAGGAGATAGAGAGGAGGACACAAGAGGAGTGAGGACCCTGCTCACAAGAGCTTACAATCTATGGGGAGATAGAGAGGACACAAGAGGAGTGAGGACCCCGCTCACAAGAGCTTACAATCTATGGGGAGATAGAGAGGACACAAGAGGAGTGAGGACATCGCTCACAAGTGCTTACAATCTATGGGGAGATAGAGAGGACACAAGAGGAGTGAGGACATCGCTCACAAGTGCTTACAATCTATGAGGAGATAGAGAGGAGGACACAAGAGGAGTGAGGACCCAGCTCACAAGAGCTTACAATCTATAAGGAGATAGAGAGGACACAAGAGGAGTGAGGACATCGCTCACAAGTGCTTACAATCTATGAGGAGATAGAGAGGAGGACACAAGAGGAGTGAGGACCCCGCTCACAAGAGCTTACAATCTGTGAGGAGATAGAGAGGAGGACACAAGAGGAGTGAGGACCCCGCTCACAAGAGCTTACAATCTATGGGGAGATAGAGAGGAGGACACAAGAGGAGTGAGGACCCCGCTCACAAGAGCTTACAATCTATGAGGAGATAGAGAGGACACAAGAGGAGTGAGGACCCCGCTCACAAGAGCTTACAATCTATGAGGAGATAGAGAGGAGGACACGAGGAGTGAGGACCCCGCTCACAAGAGCTTACAATCTATAGGGAGATAGAGAGGACACAAGAGGAGTGAGGACCCCGCTCACAAGAGCTTACAATTTATGGGGAGATAGAGAGGACACAGGAGGAGTGAGGACCCCGCTCACAAGAGCTTACAATCTATGGGGAGATAGAGAGGACACAAGAGGAGTGAGGACCCCGCTCACAAGAGCTTACAATCTATGAGGAGATAGAGAGGAGGACACGAGGAGTGAGGACCCCGCTCACAAGAGCTTACAATCTATAGGGAGATAGAGAGGACACAAGAGGAGTGAGGACCCCGCTCACAAGAGCTTACAATTTATGGGGAGATAGAGAGGACACAGGAGGAGTGAGGACCCCGCTCACAAGAGCTTACAATCTATAGGGAGATAGAGAGGACACAAGAGGAGTGAGGACCCCGCTCACAAGAGCTTACAGTCTATGGGGAGATAGAGAGGAGGACACAAGAGGAGTGAGGACCCCGCTCACAAGAGCTTACAATCTATGAGGAGATAGAGAGGAGGACACAAGAGGAGTGAGGACCCCGCTCACAAGAGCTTACAATCTATGGGGAGATAGAGAGGACACAGGAGGAGTGAGGACCCCGCTCACAAGAGCTTACAATCTATGGGGAGATAGAGAGGACACAAGAGGAGTGAGGGCCCCGCTCACAAGAGCTTACAATCTATGGGGAGATAGAGAGGACACAGGAGGAGTGAGGGCCCCGCTCACAAGAGCTTACAATCTATGGGGAGATAGAGAGGACACAGGAGGAGTGAGGGCCCCGCTCACAAAAGCTTACAATCTATGGGGAGATAGAGAGGACACAAGAGGAGTGAGGACCCCGCTCACAAGAGCTTACAATTTATGAGGAGATAGAGAGGAGGACACAAGAGGAGTGAGGACCCCGCTCACAACAGCTTACAATTTATGAGGAGATAGAGAGGAGGACACAAGAGGAGTGGGGACCCCGCTCACAAGAGCTTACAATCTATAGGGAGATAGAGAGGAGGACACAAGAGGAGTGAGGACCCCGCTCACAAGAGCTTACAATCTATGGGGAGATAGAGAGGAGGACACAAGAGGAGTGAGGACCCCGCTCACAAGAGCTTACAATCTATGGGGAGATAGAGAGGAGGACACAAGAGGAGAGAGGACCCCGCTCACAAGAGCTTACAATCTATGGGGAGATAGAGAGGACACAGGAGGAGTGAGGACCCCGCTCACAAGAGCTTACAATCTATGAGAAGATAGAGAGGACACAAGAGGAGTGAGGACCCCGCTCACGAAAGCTTACAATCTATGGGGAGATAGAGAGGACACAAGAGGAGTGAGGACCCCGCTCACAAGAGCTTACAATCTATGGGGAGATAGAGAGGAGGACACAAGAGGAGAGAGGACCCCGCTCACAAGAGCTTACAATCTATGAGGAGATAGAGAGGACACAGGAGGAGTGAGGACCCCGCTCACAAGAGCTTACAATCTATGGGGAGATAGAGAGGACACAAGAGGAGTGAGGGCCCCGCTCACAAGAGCTTACAATCTATGAGGAGATAGAGAGGACACAAGAGAAGTGAGGGCCCCGCTCAAAAGAGCTTACAATCTATGAGGAGATAGAGAGGAGGACACAGGAGGAGTGAGGACCCCGCTCACAAGAGCTTACAATCTATGAGGAGATAGAGAGGACACAAGAGGAGTGAGGACCCCGCTCACAAGAGCTTACAATCTATGAGGAGATAGAGAGGAGGACACAAGAGGAGTGAGGACCCCGCTCACAAGAGCTTACAATCTATGAGGAGATAGAGAGGAGGACACGAGGAGTGAGGACCCCGCTCACAAGAGCTTACAATCTATAGGGAGATAGAGAGGACACAAGAGGAGTGAGGACCCCGCTCACAAGAGCTTACAATCTATGAGGAGATAGAGAGGACACAAGAGGAGTGAGGACCCCGCTCACAAGAGCTTACAATCTATGAGGAGATAGAGAGGACACAAGAGGAGTGAGGGCCCCGCTCACAAGAGCTTACAGTCTATGGGGAGATAGAGAGGAGGACACAAGAGGAGTGAGGACCCCGCTCACAAGAGCTTACAATCTATGGGGAGATAGAGAGGACACAGGAGGAGTGAGGACCCCGCTCACAAGAGCTTACAATCTATGGGGAGATAGAGAGGAGGACACAAGAGGAGTGAGGACCCCGCTCACAAGAGCTTACAATCTATGAGGAGATAGAGAGGACACAAGAGGAGTGAGGGCCCCGCTCACAAGAGCTTACAATCTATGGGGAGATAGAGAGGACACAAGAGGAGTGAGGGCCCCGCTCAAAAGAGCTTACAATCTATGGGGAGATAGAGAGGACACAAGAGGAGTGAGGGCCCCGCTCACAAGAGCTTACAATCTATGGGGAGATAGAGAGGACACAGGAGGAGTGAGGGCCCCGCTCACAAGAGCTTACAATCTATGGGGAGATAGAGAGGACACGAGGAGTGAGGACCCCGCTCACAAGAGCTTACAATCTATTAGGAGATAGAGAGGACACAAGAGGAGTGAGGACCCCGCTCACAAGAGCTTACAATCTATAGGGAGATAGAGAGGAGGACACAAGAGGAGTGAGGACCCCGCTCACAAGAGCTTACAATCTATGGGGAGATAGAGAGGAGGACACAAGAGGAGTGAGGACCCCGCTCACAAGAGCTTACAATCTATGGGGAGATAGAGAGGACACAAGAGGAGTGAGGACCCCGCTTACAAGAGCTTTCAATCTATGGGGAGATAGAGAGGACACAAGAGGAGTGAGGACTCCGCTCACAAGAGCTTACAATCTATGGGGAGATAGAGAGGAGGACACAAGAGGAGTGAGGACCCCGCTCACAAGAGCTTACAATCTATGAGAAGATAGAGAGGACACAAGAGGAGTGAGGACCCCGCTCACAAGAGCTTACAGTCTATGAGGAGATAGAGAGGACACAAGAGGAGTGAGGACCCCGCTCACAAGAGCTTACAATCTATGAGGAGATAGAGAGGACAGAAGAGGAGTGAGGACCCCGCTCACAAGAGCTTACAATCTATGAGGAGATAGAGAGGACAGAAGAGGAGTGAGGACCCCGCTCACAAGAGCTTACAATCTATGAGGAGATAGAGAGGACAGAAGAGGAGTGAGGACCCCGCTCACAAGAGCTTACAATCTATGAGGAGATAGAGAGGAGGACACAAGAGGAGTGAGGACCCCGCTCACAAGAGCTTACAATCTATGAGGAGATAGAGAGGACACAAGAGGAGAGAGGACCCCGCTCACAAGAGCTTACAATCTATGAGGAGATAGAAAGGACACAAGCGGAGTGAGGACCCCGCTCACAAGAGCTTACAATCTATGAGGAGATAGAGAGGAGGACACAAGAGGAGTGAGGACCCTGCTCACAAGAGCTTACAATCTATGGGGAGATAGAGAGGACACAAGAGGAGTGAGGACCCCGCTCACAAGAGCTTACAATCTATGAGGAGATAGAGAGGACACAAGAGGAGTGAGGACATCGCTCACAAGTGCTTACAATCTATGAGGAGATAGAGAGGAGGACACAAGAGGAGTGAGGACCCCGCTCACAAGAGCTTACAATCTGTGAGGAGATAGAGAGGAGGACACAAGAGGAGTGAGGACCCCGCTCACAAGAGCTTACAATCTATGGGGAGATAGAGAGGAGGACACAAGAGGAGTGAGGACCCCGCTCACAAGAGCTTACAATCTATGAGGAGATAGAGAGGACACAAGAGGAGTGAGGACCCCGCTCACAAGAGCTTACAATCTATGAGGAGATAGAGAGGAGGACACGAGGAGTGAGGACCCCGCTCACAAGAGCTTACAATCTATAGGGAGATAGAGAGGACACAAGAAGAGTGAGGACCCCGCTCACAAGAGCTTACAATTTATGGGGAGATAGAGAGGACACAGGAGGAGTGAGGACCCCGCTCACAAGAGCTTACAATCTATGGGGAGATAGAGAGGACACAAGAGGAGTGAGGACCCCGCTCACAAGAGCTTACAATCTATAGGGAGATAGAGAGGACACAAGAGGAGTGAGGACCCCGCTCACAAGAGCTTACAGTCTATGGGGAGATAGAGAGGAGGACACAAGAGGAGTGAGGACCCCGCGCACAAGAGCTTACAATCTATGAGGAGATAGAGAGGAGGACACAAGAGGAGTGAGGACCCCGCTCACAAGAGCTTACAATCTATGGGGAGATAGAGAGGACACAGGAGGAGTGAGGACCCCGCTCACAAGAGCTTACAATCTATGGGGAGATAGAGAGGACACAAGAGGAGTGAGGGCCCCGCTCACAAGAGCTTACAATCTATGGGGAGATAGAGAGGACACAGGAGGAGTGAGGGCCCCGCTCACAAAAGCTTACAATCTATGGGGAGATAGAGAGGACACAAGAGGAGTGAGGACCCCGCTCACAAGAGCTTACAATCTATGAGGAGATAGAGAGGAGGACACAGGAGGAGTGAGGACCCCGCTCACAAGAGCTTACAATCTATAGGGAGATAGAGAGGAGGACACAAGAGGAGTGAGGACCCCGCTCACAAGAGCTTACAATCTATGGGGAGATAGAGAGGAGGACACAAGAGGAGTGAGGACCCCGCTCACAAGAGCTTACAATCTATGAGAAGATAGAGAGGACACAAGAGGAGTGAGGACCCCGCTCACGAAAGCTTACAATCTATGGGGAGATAGAGAGGACACAGGAGTAGTGAGGACCCCGCTCACAAGAGCTTACAATCTATGGGGAGATAGAGAGGACACAAGAGGAGAGAGGACCCCGCTCACAAGAGCTTACAATCTATGAGGAGATAGAGAGGACACAGGAGGAGTGAGGACCCCGCTCACAAGAGCTTACAATCTATGGGGAGATAGAGAGGACACAAGAGGAGTGAGGGCCCCGCTCACAAGAGCTTACAATCTATGAGAAGATAGAGAGGACACAAGAGAAGTGAGGGCCCCGCTCAAAAGAGCTTACAATCTATGAGGAGATAGAGAGGAGGACACAGGAGGAGTGAGGACCCCGCTCACAAGAGCTTACAATCTATGGGGAGATAGAGAGGACACAAGAGGAGTGAGGACCCCGCTCACAAGAGCTTACAATCTATGAGGAGATAGAGAGGAGGACACAAGAGGAGAGAGGACCCCGCTCACAAGAGCTTACAATCTATAGGGAGATAGAGAGGACACAAGAGGAGTGAGGACCCCGCTCACAAGAGCTTACAATCTATGAGGAGATAGAGAGGACACAAGAGGAGAGAGGACCCCGCTCACAAGAGCTTACAATCTATGAGGAGATAGAGAGGACACAGGAGGAGTGAGGACCCCGCTCACAAGAGCTTACAATCTATTTGGAGATAGAGAGGAGGACACAAGAGGAGAGAGGACCCCGCTCACAAGAGCTTACAATCTATGAGGAGATAGAGAGGACACAAGAGGAGTGAGGACCCCGCTCACAAGAGCTTACAATCTATGGGGAGATAGAGAGGACACAGGAGGAGTGAGGACCCCGCTCACAAGAGCTTACAATCTATGAGGAGATAGAGCGGACACAAGAGGAGTGAGGACCCCGCTCACAAGAGCTTACAATCTATGGGGAGATAGAGAGGACACAAGAGGAGTGAGGACCCCGCTCACAAGAGCTTACAATCTATAGGGAGATAGAGAGGAGGACACATAAGGAGTGAGGACCCCGCTCACAAGAGCTTACAATCTATGAGGAGATAGAGAAGAGGATACAAGAGGAGTGAGGACCCCGCTCACAAGAGCTTACAATCTATGAGGAGATAGAGAGAAGGACACAAGAGGAGTGAGGACCTCGCTCACAAGAGCTTACAATCTATGAGGAGATAGAGAGGACACAAGAGGAGTGAGGACCCCGCTCACAAGAGCTTACAGTCTATGAGGAGATAGAGAGGACACAAGAGGAGTGAGGACCCCGCTCACAAGAGCTTACAATCTATGAGGAGATAGAGAGGAGGACACAAGAGGAGTGAGGACCCCGCTCACAAGAGCTTACAATCTATGAGGAGATAGAGAGGACACAAGAGGAGTGAGGACCCCGCTCACAAGAGCTTACAATCTATGAGGAGATAGAGCGGACACAAGAGGAGTGAGGACCCCGCTCACAAGAGCTTACAATCTATGGGGAGATAGAGAGGAGGACACAAGAGGAGTGAGGACCCCGCTCACAAGAGCTTACAATCTATGAGGAGATAGAGAGGAGGACACAAGAGGAGTGAGGACCCCGCTCACAAGAGCTTACAATCTATGGGGAGATAGAGAGGAGGACACAAGAGGAGTGAGGACCCCGCTCACAAGAGCTTACAGTCTATGAGGAGATAGAGAGGAGGACACAAGAGGAGTGAGGACCCCGCTCACAAGAGCTTACAATCTATGAGGAGATAGAGAGGAGGACACAAGAGGAGTGAGGACCCCGCTCACAAGAGCTTACAATCTATGGGGAGATAGAGAGGAGGACACAAGAGGAGTGAGGACCCCGCTCACAAGAGCTTACAATCTATGAGGAGATAGAGAGGAGGACACAAGAGTAGTGAGGACCCCGCTCACAAGAGCTTACAATCTATGGGGAGATAGAGAGGACACAAGAGGAGTGAGGACCCCGCTCACAAGAGCTTACAATCTATGGGGAGATAGAGAGGACACAAGAGGAGTGAGGACCCCGCTCACAAGAGCTTACAATCTATGAGGAGATAGAGAGGACACAAGAGGAGTGAGGACCCCGCTCACAAGAGCTTACAATTTATGAGGAGAAAGAGAGGACACAAGAGGAGTGAGGACCCCGCTCACAAGAGCTTACAATCTATGAGGAGATAGAGAGGACACAAGAGGAGTGAGGACCCCGCTCACAAGAGCTTACAATCTATGGGGAGATAGAGAGGACACAAGAGGAGAGAGGACCCCGCTCACAAGAGCTTACAATCTATAGGGAGATAGAGAGGAGGACACAAGAGGAGTGAGGACCCCGCTCACAAGAGCTTACAATCTATGAGGAGATAGAGAGGAGGACACAAGAGGAGAGAGGACCCCGCTCACAAGAGCTTACAATCTATGAGGAGATAGGAGAGGAGGACAGAAGATCTGTTATGAGAGATGGGCAAACCTCTCAAGCTGACTTAAGTCCCAGATTTCTTTTGAGTTGAACCAGTACAGTGCAAACCTCAACTTAAATTGTCTTAATACATAGTGTATGACGCTGTCAGGACTCCTAGGACTATATATATCTATAATACATAGTGTATGACACTGTCAGGACTCCTAGGTCTATATATATCTATAATACATAGTGTATGACACTGTCAGGACTCCTAGGACTATATATATCTATAATACATAGTGTATGACACTGTCAGGACTCCTAGGACTATATATATCTATAATACATAGTGTATGACGCTGTCAGGACTCCTAGGACTATATATATCTATAATACATAATGTATGACACTGTCAGGGCTCCTAGGACTATATATATCTATAATACATAGTGTATGACACTGTCAGGACTCCTAGGTCTATATATATCTATAATACATAGTGTATGACACTGTCAGGACTCCTAGGACTATATATATCTATAATACATAGTGTATGACACTGTCAGGGCTCCTAGGACTATATATATCTATAATACATAGTGTATGACACTGTCAGGACTCCTAGGTCTATATATATCTATAATACATAGTGTATGACTGTCAGGGCTCCTAGGACTATATATATCTATAATACATAGTGTATGACACTGTCAGGACTCCTAGGACTATATATATCTATAATACATAGTGTATGACTGTCAGGGCTCCTAGGACTATATATATCTATAATACATAGTGTATGACACTGTCAGGGCTCCTAGGACTATATATATCTATAATACATAGTGTATGACACTGTCAGGGCTCCTAGGACTATATATATATCTATAATACATAGTGAATGACACTGTCTGGACTCCTAGGACTATATATATCTATACTACATAGTGTATGACACTGTCAGGGCTCCTAGGACTATATATATCTATAATACATAGTGTATGACACTGTCAGGGCTCCTAGGACTATATATATCTATAATACATAGTGTATGACACTGTCAGGGCTCCTAGGACTATAAATATCTATAATACATAGTGTATGACACTGTCAGGGCTCCTAGGACTATAAATATCTATAATACATAGTGTATGACACTGTCAGGACTCCTAGGACTATATATATCTATAATACATAGTGTATGACACTGTCAGGGCTCCTAGGACTATATACACTCACCGGCCACTTTATTAGGTACGCCATGCTAGTAACGGGTTGGACCCCCTTTTGCCTTCAGAACTGCCTCCATTCTTCGTGGCATAGATACAACAAGGTGCTGGAAGCATTCCTCAGAGATTTTGGTCCATATTGACATGATGGCGGCATCACACAGTTGCAGTCGCAGATTTGTCGGCTGCACATCCATGATGCGAATCTCCCGTTCCACCACATCCCAAAGATGCTCCTCTATTGGATTGAGATCTGGTGACTGTGGAGGCCATTGGAGTACAGTGAACTCATTGTCATGTTCAAGAAACCAGTCTGAGATGATTCCAGCTTTATGACATGGCATTGCATTATCCTGCTGAAAGTAGCCATCAGATGTTGGGTACATTGTGGTCATAAAGGGATGGACATGGTCAGCAACAATACTCAGGTAGGCTTTGGCGTTGTAACGATGCTCAATTGGTACCAAGGGGCCCAAAGAGTGCCAAGAAAATATTCCCCACACCATGACACCACCACCACCAGCCTGAACCGTTACCGATACAAGGCAGGATGGATCCATGCTTTCATGTTGTTGACGCCAAATTCTGACCCTACCATCCGAATGTCGCAGCAGAAATCGAGACTCATCAGACCAGGCAATGTTTTTCCAATCTTCAATTGTCCAATTTCGATGAGCTTGTGCAAATTGTAGCCTCAGTTTCCTGTTCTTAGCTGAAAGGAGTGGCACCCGGTGTGGTCTTCTGCTGCTGTAGCCCATCTGTAGCCTCAAAGTTGGACGTACTGTGCGGCGTTCAGAGATGCTCTTCTGGCTACCTTGGTTGTAACGGGTGGCTATTTGAGTCACTGTTGCCTTTCTATCAGCTCCAACCAGTCTGGCCATTCTCCTCTGACCTCTGGCATCAACAACGCATTTCCGCCCCCCCACAGAACTGCCGCTCACTGGATGTTTTTTCTTTTTCGGACCATTCTCTGTAAACCCTAGAGATGGTTGTGCGTGAAAATCCCAGTAGATCAGCAGTTTCTGAAATCCTCAGACCAGCCCTTCTGGCACCAACAACCATGCCACGTTCAAAGGCACTCAAATCACCTTTCTTCCCCCCCATACTGATGCTCGGTTTGAACCGCAGGAGATTGTCTTGACCATGTCTACATGCCGAAATGCACTGAGTTGCCGCCATGTGATTGGCTGATTAGAAATTAAGTGTTAACGAGCAGTTGGACAGGTGTACCTAATAAAGTGGCCGGTGAGTGTATATCTATAATACATAGTGTATGACACTGTCAGGCCTCTTAGGACTATATATATCTATAATACATAGTGTATGACACTATCAGGGCTCCTAGGACTATATATATCTATAATACATAGTGTATGACACTGTCAGGGCCCCTAGGACTATATATATCTATAATACATAGTGTATGACACTGTCAGGGCTCCTAGGACTATATATCTATAATACATAGTGTATGACACTGTCAGGACTCCTAGGACTATATATATATATATATATATATATATATATATATATATACATATATATATATATATATATATATATATATATATATTACATAGTGCATGACACTGTTAGGGCTCCTAGGACTATATATATATATAATACATAGTGTATGACACTATCAGGGCTCCTAGGACTATATATATATATATATATATATCTATAATACATAGTGTATGACACTGTCAGGGCTCCTAGGACTATATATATCTATATATCTATAATACATAGTGTATGACACTGTCAGGACTCCTAGGACTATATATATCTATAATACATAGTGTATGACATTGTCAGGACTCCTAGGACTATATATATCTATAATACATAGTGTATGACACTGTCAGGGCTCCTAGGACTATATATATATATATCTATAATACATAGTGTATGACACTGTCAGGGCTCCTAGGACTATATATATCTATAATACATAGTGTATGACACTGTCAGGACTCCTAGGACTATATATATCTATAATACATAGTGTATGACACTGTCAGGACTCCTAGGACTATATATATCTATAATACATAGTGTATGACACTGTCAGGCCTCTTAGGACTATATATATCTATAATACATAGTGTATGACACTATCAGGGCTCCTAGGACTATATATATCTATAATACATAGTGTATGACACTGTCAGGGCCCCTAGGACTATATATATCTATAATACATAGTGTATGACACTGTCAGGGCTCCTAGGACTATATATCTATAATACATAGTGTATGACACTGTCAGGACTCCTAGGACTATATATATATATATATATATATATATATATATATATATATACATATATATATATATATATATATATATATATATATTACATAGTGCATGACACTGTTAGGGCTCCTAGGACTATATATATATATAATACATAGTGTATGACACTATCAGGGCTCCTAGGACTATATATATATATATATCTATATATCTATAATACATAGTGTATGACACTGTCAGGGCTCCTAGGACTATATATATCTATATATCTATAATACATAGTGTATGACACTGTCAGGACTCCTAGGACTATATATATCTATAATACATAGTGTATGACATTGTCAGGACTCCTAGGACTATATATATCTATAATACATAGTGTATGACACTGTCAGGACTCCTAGGACTATATATATCTATAATACATAGTGTATGACACTGTCAGTGCCCCTAGGACTATATATATCTATAATACATAGTGTGTGACACTGTCAGGACTCCTAGGACTATATATATCTATAATACATAGTGTATGACACTGTCAGGGCTCCTAGGACTATATATATATATATATATATATATAATACATAGTGTATGACACTGTTAGGGCTCCTAGGACTATATATCTATAATACATAGTGTATGACACTGTCAGGGCTCCTAGGACTATATATATATAATACATAGTGTATGACACTGTCAGGGCTCCTAGGACTATATATATCTATAATACATAGTGTATGACACTGTCGGGGCTCCTAGGACTATATATATCTATAATACATAGTGTATGACACTGTCAGGGCTCCTAGGACTATATATATCTATAATACATAGTGTATGACACTGTCGGGGCTCCTAGGACTATATATATATATATATATATATATATATATACATATATATATATATATATATATATATATATATATATATATATATATATAAAATACATAGTGTATGACACTGTCAGGGCTCCTAGGACTATATATATCTATAGTACATAGTGTATGACACTGTCAGGGCTCCTAGGACTATATATATCTATAATACATAGTGTATGACACTGTCAGGGCTCCTAGGACTATATATATCTATAATACATAGTGTATGACACTGTCAGGGCTCCTAGGACTATATATATCTATAGTACATAGTGTATGACACTGTCAGGGCTCCTAGGACTATATATATCTATAATACATAGTGTATGACACTGTCAGGGCTCCTCGGACTATATATTTATCTATAATACATAGTGTATGACACTGTCAGGGCTCCTAGGATTATATATATCTATAATACATAGTGTATGACACTGTCAGGGCTCCTAGGACTATATATATCTATAATACATAGTTTATGACACTGTCAAGGAATTCTCAGTGCCCGCCCAGAAAAATAAGACCACCAAACATGGCCGCCACTCAGGAGGCATACTAATATGGTACAAGGAGGAGCTCAAAGAACACGTAAAAGCTACCAAACGTGGAACTAATCACATATGGATAAAAATAAGCAGCTCCATCCTCAGCGGCCAGCAGGACATCTATCTCTGTGCAGTATATATGCCCCCACCAGGGTCCTCCTACCACCACCCCGACACTTACGAGGTCCTACAAAGGGAAGCTGTCCACTTCCAACCCAAAGGCAGAGTACTAATATGCGGAGACCTAAATGCAAGGACAGGCACAGAGTTAGACTACCTGCCTCCTGACGACAACCCACATACGCACGGTAGTGAGATCCACCACCCAGAACCCACACAGACAAGAAGAAACAGCCAAGACAGAATTGTCAACAAGAGTGGGAGACAACTGCTGAACATGTGCCGAAGCCTAGGACTGTACATAATAAACGGACGTACCACAGGCGATCCCAGAGGACGCTTCACACTAAACTCTCAAGTGGGCAACAGCGTGGTGGACTATGCCATTACAGACGCAGACCTGTCAGACATTGAAGACTTCACAATCGCACCTGACTCCCATCTATCAGACCACAACCAGATCCTACTATACATGAGAACCAGGAACAAAACACCCATACATGAGCCCCAACAGTCCGGCCTCTACAACCTACCAAGACATTTCACATGGGCCAACCACCAGGCCATAGAATATAGCAACGCAACCAACCGACCCGAAATCAAGACACTGCTCACAAACTTCCATACAAACACCTATCAGCCAGACCAACAGGGAGTCACCAGAGCTGTGAAGGATCTCAAGTACATCCTACAGACCACAGCAGAACTAGCAGGCCTGAAACGAACCAAACCCATAAGACAAACCAACAAACAGTCCCACAAATGGTTCGACAGCGACTGCAAAGCACTACGCCATACCCTAAGAACAGCCTCCAACCAAAAACACAGGGACCCCAACAACAAGGAGGTGAGGGAAGCCTACAGCAATCTATGCAAGCAATACAAGGGCACCCTCAGAGAGAAGAAACAGAGGGACCTCTCCCACAAAATACAGCAACTAGAGGACTCCCTCCAGGACAGCTCATTCTGGGAGACCTGGCACCACATGGGCACAAAGCCCAAGAAAAACTCTCTCCACATCCAAAATGGCAATATCTGGCTCAACTACTTCAGAGGTCTCTACAAAAACATCCCAGAAGAAGAACTAACTCCAGAACAGCAACAGATAATCACCAAACTGAGGGACATGGAGAAAGTCATCAAAGACTTCCAGAACCCTCTGGACTCGCCAATCACCATAAAAGATATACAGGAAAGAATTGCCCTGCTGAAAGGCAAAAAGGCCAGTGGCCCTGACGGCATCCTACCAGAGATGATCAAATACAGCCCTCCAGCAATACACGCGGCACTGGCAAAGCTATTCACCCTCGTGCTCAATGCTGGACACTTCCCCGAAGACTGGAACAAAGGCCTCATAACCCCCATCTACAAGAATGGGGACCAATATGACCCCAACAACTACAGAGGGATCTGCGTCAGCAGCACGCTAGGGAAACTGTACAACAGCATCATCAATAACAGAATCATCACCTTCCTCACACAACACGGGGTCCTCAGCAAGAGCCAAGCAGGGTTCATGCCAAACCACCGCACCACAGACCATATCTACACCCTGCACAGCCTCATCAAGACGCACGTCCACAACACCAGAAGAGGCAAGATATTCGCCTGCTTCGTGGACTTTAAGAAGGCGTTTGATTCAGTATGGCACCCAGGCCTACTTCTAAAACTCCTAGAGAGTGGAATAGGAGGAAGAACGTATGACGTCATCAAGAGCTCCTACACCGGAAACCAGTGCAGTGTGAAGGTGAATGGGAAAAGGACAGCATACTTCCAACAGGCCCGAGGGGTCAGACAAGGCTGTAGCCTGAGCCCAACGCTCTTCAACATCTATATCAATGAACTGGCTACAGCCCTGGAGGCCTCACCAACCCCAGGCCTCACCCTGAACAATCGAGAGGTGAAGTTCCTGCTATACGCCGATGACCTCCTACTCCTGGCCCCCACCGAGAAAGACCTCCAAGAAAGCCTGTCAGTGCTGGAAAAATTCAGCACCACATGGGCCCTACCCATCAACCAGAAGAAGACCAAAGTCATGGTATTCCAGAAGAAGGGCCACAATAAAGCCTCCACCACCCCACAATTCACACTGAACGGCTCCACACTGGAGAAAACCAACAGCTACACCTACCTGGGGCTGGAGCTCAGCCAATCAGGAAGCTTCAAAGCAGCAATAGAAACCCTGAAAGCAAAAGCCTGCAGAACCTTCTACGCCATCAGAAGACAACTGTACCACCTCAAACCACCGGTGAGGGTCTGGATGAAGATATTTGACGCTGTCATCTCCCCGATCCTTCTCTATGGCAGTGAGGTTTGGGGCCCAGCCACCTACCCAGACCAGTCAAAGTGGGATTCCAGCCCAACAGAGAACTTCCACCTGGAGTTCTGCAAATACCTGCTCCATGTCCATCGCAACACCTCCAACATGGCCTGCAGGGCAGAGCTAGGCAGACTCCCCCTATGGCTCACCATACAGAAGAGGGCGCTAGCTTTCCAGGCACACATCCAGGGGAGCGACTCCTACCACCACCAAGCATGGCTAAGCCACCTGAGCAAACCAGACATTCAACAACCAAACAGCAGCCAACCACCAAACCAAAAACTCCAACAGATGATAACCAAGGCCGAAATAAAGGCGACCACAGAGGCAAACAGAGAGCGGTACATTGAAGAATGGAGAAACGAAATAAATAACTCCAAGAAACTCACCAATGTGTACCAATCCCTACAAAGGGACTACACCATGGCCACCTACCTGGAGAGAATACGCCACCCCAAGCACAGACAGACCCTGAGCCGATACAGACTGAGCGCCCACAACCTAGAGATAGAGACGGGGCGATACAGGCAGACGTACAAGCCACGGGAGAAGAGACTGTGCCAGCACTGTGACCAGGGGGCCCTAGAAGACCAGACCCACTTCCTGCAACACTGCACCAAATACTCAGCTGTGAGGGCCGTCTACTACCAAAGACTCTCTGCCCACATCCCAGACTGGGAGAAGAGGAAACTCTACATCCTACTGGGAGAAGAAGAGGCCACTGTGGAGATCGCTGCCCAATACGTGTCCAGCTGTCACCAAACCAGAGGAAGATGAGACTCCATGGACTGTTATATTTATCCCAATACACCCGCCCCACCCACCCCCACCCACCCCCACCCCCACCTCCCCATATAGCAGTCACCAACGAAGAGGAAGATGAGACTCCATGGACTGTTATAACCGAACCCCCCCCCCATACCCACCACCCACCCACCACCCACCCAACCCAACTCCCCCCCCCCCACCCACCCACTTTACTAGCTTTGGCAATGCCAAATACCTATTCGGACGTGCCAATAAAGCATTTTTTGATTTGATTTGATCTGTCAGGGCTCCTAGGACTATATATACCTTTAATACATAGTGTATGACACTGTCAGGGCTCCTAGGATTATATATATCTATAATACATAGTGTATGACACTGTCAGGGCTCCTAGGACCATATATATCTATAATACATAGTGTATGACACTGTCAGGACTCCTAAGACTATATATATCTATAATACATAGTGTATGACACTGTCAGGGCTCCTAGGACTATATATATCTATAATACATAGTATATGACACTGTCGGACTCCTAGGACTATATATATCTATAATACATAGTGTATGACACTGTCACGGCTCCTAGGACTATATATATTTATAATACATAGTGTATGACACTGTCAGGGCTCCTAGGACTATATATATCTATAATACATAGTGTATGACACTGTCAGGGCTCCTAGGACTATATATATCTATAATACATAGTGTATGACACTGTCAGGGCTCTTAGGACTATATATATATCTATAATACATAGTGTATGACACTGTCAGGGCTCCTAGGATTATATATATCTATAATACATAGTGTATGACACTGTCAGGACTCCTAGGACTATATATATCTATAATACATAGTGTATGACACTGTCAGGGCTCCTAGGACTATATATATATCTATAATACATAGTGTATGACACTGTCAGGGCTCCTAGGATTATATATATCTATAATACATAGTGTATGACACTGTCAGGGCTCCTAGGATTATATATATCTATAATACATAGTGTATGACACTGTCAGGACTCCTAGGACTATATATATCTATAATACATAGTGTATGACACTGTCAGGGCTCCTAGGATTATATATATCTATAATACATAGTGTATGACACTGTCAGGGTAATAGTTGTAGTAGTAGTAATAGCAGTAATAATAATAATAGTAGTTGTAGGAGTATTAGTATTTATAATTGTAGTATTAGCACATCCCCCGCTCTCCGCTCACTCAATGACCTAACACTTATATCCTCTATTATCCGAACCTCTCACGCTCGTATACAATGGAGAAAGAAAGTATATTGGCGGCGCTCACTGATCAAAAACAGGTCCTTTTATTGGAGAACAATAGGCACAACGCTAAAATCACCAAAGCGTTTCGGGCTCCACTTGGCCCTTTCTCAAGTGCATAAACTGGTAAAACAGACAAAAAACCAATAATAATAAAAAAAATGGAAATACTACTATTTGTGTCAATAAAAATACATAAAACCAATTACATAATAAATATACGTGATCTCATAACAAATCGTATACTCGTATACAAGACTTCTCCCGAGCTGCACCACTTCTCTGGAATGCTCTACCCCAGACAATCAGATTAACTCTCAATTTCTACAACCTAAAGACACATCTTTTCAGACAGGCCTATCCCATTTCCTAATGTAAACCCTTCCGTACTATAATTAGAATCCCCAAACTCTAACCCTCCTCTGTCCCCGCCCCCACATTACCCCACATGATATGATGTCATCTCAGGATAACTTTATAGGTCCAAGCTCCATCCACATGTTACAGGACACGACTGGCGACGGCTCATAAAGTCTTATGTCTGTGTAATGACAGTCACCTCTATTACAGAAGTGTCTGACCCCTGTATAAGCAATACCGCCCCTGCTACCTCCTATATCACCCCCTGCCACCTCTGATGCCGCCCCTGCTACCTCCTGTGTCACCCCCCGCTACCTCCTATATCACCCCCTCTATCTCCTGTATCACCCCCTGCTACCTCCTATATCACCCCCGCTACCTCCTATACCACCCCCTGCTACCTCCTATATCACCCCCCGCTACCTCTGATGCCGCCCCTGCTACCTCCTGTATCACCCCCCGCTACCTCTGATGCCGCCCCTGCTACCTCCTGTATCACCCCCCGCTACCTCTGATGCCGCCCCTGCTACCTCCTGTGTCACCCCCCGCTACCTCCTATATCACCCCCTCTATCTCCTGTATCACCCCCTGCTACCTCCTATATCACCCCCGCTACCTCCTATATCACCCCCTGCCACCTCTGATGCCGCCCCTGCTACCTCCTGTGTCACCCCCCGCTACCTCCTATATCACCCCCCTCTATCTCCTGTATCACCCCCTGCTACCTCCTATATCACCCCCGCTACCTCCTATATCACCCCCCGCTACCTCTGATGCCGCCCCTGCTACCTCCTGTGTCACCCCCCGCTACCTCCTATATCACCCCCTCTATCTCCTGTATCACCCCCTGCTACCTCCTATATCACCCCCGCTACCTCCTGTATCACCCCCTGCTACCTCCTATATCACCCCCCGCTACCTCTGATGCCGCCCCTGCTACCTCCTGTGTCACCCCCTCTACCTCCGATGCCGCCCCTGCTACCTCCTGTGTCACCCCCTGTTACCTCCTGTGTCACCCCCTCTACCTCCGATGCCCGCCCCTGCTACCTCCTATATCACCCCCTCTATCTCCTGTATCACCCCCTGCTACCTCCTATATCACCCCCGCTACCTCCTGTATCACCCCCTGCTACCTCCTATATCACCCCCCGCTACCCTCCTGTGTCACCCCCTGCTACCTCCTGTATCACCCCCCGCTACCTCTGATGCCGCCCCTGCTACCTCCTGTGTCCCCCCCTCTACCCCATAGATTGTAAGCTCTTGTGAGCAGGGCCCTCAGTCCCATTGTGTGAAATGACTTTCTTTGTAATGTATCTTTCTGTCTGTATCTGAACCCTACAAATTGTACAGCGCTGCGGAATATGTTGGCGCTATAGAAATAAAATGTATTATTATTATTACTAGTAGTTACATCAGTAGTATGAGAAGTAGTATCAGTATTACTAGTAGTATTAGTGTATGGAACATGATGGTTTGTTCCCTTTAAGTTGTCTTATCTCTGGTAGGGTCTCTCCTCTCACCCCGTGCCATTTTAGATGCTGTGACCTATTTCACCCAACCACAATTTGGTCCTTGTTACAGTCGCTCACATCCTTCCATTTGCCCATTCTTGCTGCATTATGCACATGACCTTGAGGAGGTGACTGATAGATCTGTCCCTGGAGAGGCACCTTGGCAGTGCGGTGACCAGTCTTATGCACTTGGGGCTTTGGAGTAGATGTCTCCATCATCCACCTTCTTCATAGAGCTCTCTCTCACCTGCAGAAACCCGGGAGCACTGTGAGAATATTGTCCTGTGATTTCTCCAGTGCTTTCTACACTTTCTACTGAGGGAGAAGCTGCACCTTGGTGGTGTGGACCATCACCTGTCCAACTGTATCCTAGACTACCTGACAACCCGCCCTCAGTATGTGAGAGCCCGGGACTGTGTGTCTGACACTGTGATCTGTAGTACGGGGGCACCACAAGCTCCAGCTCTGACACTGTGATCTGTAGTACGAGGGCACCACAAGCTCCAGCTCTGACACTGTGATCTGTAGTACGGGGGCACCACAAGGTCCAGCTCTGACACTGTGATCTGTAGTACGGGGGCACCACAAGGTCCAGCTCTGACACTGTGATCTGTAGTACGAGGGCACCACAAGCTCCAGCTCTGACACTGTGATCTGTAGTACGAGGGCACCACAAGCTCCAGCTCTGACACTGTGATCTGTAGTACGGGGGCACCACAAGCTCCAGCTCTGACACTGTGATCTGTAGTACGGGGGCACCACAAGGTCCAGCTCTGACACTGTGATCTGTAGTACGGGGGCACCACAAGCTCCAGCTCTGACACTGTGATCTGTAGTACGGGGGCACCACAAGGTCCAGCTCTGACACTGTGATCTGTAGTACGAGGGCACCACAAGCTCCAGCTCTGACACTGTGATCTGTAGTACGGGGGCACCACAAGCTCCAGCTCTGACACTGTGATCTGTAGTACGGGGGCACCACAAGGTCCAGCTCTGACACTGTGATCTGTAGTACGGGGGCACCACAAGCTCCAGCTCTGACACTGTGATCTGTAGTACGGGGGCACCACAAGGTCCAGCTCTGACACTGTGATCTGTAGTACGAGGGCACCACAAGCTCCAGCTCTGACACTGTGATCTGTAGTACGAGGGCACCACAAGCTCCAGCTCTGACACTGTGATCTGTAGTACGGGGGCACCACAAGCTCCAGCTCTGACACTGTGATCTGTAGTACGGGGGCACCACAAGCTCCAGCTCTGACACTGTGATCTGTAGTACGAGGGCACCACAAGCTCCAGCTCTGACACTGTGATCTGTAGTACGGGGGCACCACAAGGTCCAGCTCTGACACTGTGATCTGTAGTACGGGGGCACCACAAGCTCCAGCTCTGACACTGTGATCTGTAGTACGGGAGCACCACAAGCTCCAGCTCTGACACTGTGATCTGTAGTACGGGGGCACCACAAGGTCCAGCTCTGACACTGTGATCTGTAGTACGGGGGCACCACAAGCTCCAGCTCTGACACTGTGATCTGTAGTACGGGGGCACCACAAGGTCCAGCTCTGACACTGTGATCTGTAGTACGGGAGCACCACAAGCTCCAGCTCTGACACTGTGATCTGTAGTACGGGGGCACCACAAGCTCCAGCTCTGACACTGTGATCTGTAGTACGGGGGCACCACAAGGTCCAGCTCTGACACTGTGATCTGTAGTACGGGGGCACCACAAGCTCCAGCTCTGACACTGTGATCTGTAGTACGGGGGCACCACAAGGTCCAGCTCTGACACTGTGATCTGTAGTACGGGGGCACCACAAGCTCCAGCTCTGACACTGTGATCTGTAGTACGGGGGCACCACAAGGTCCAGCTCTGACACTGTGATCTGTAGTACGGGGGCACCACAAGGTCCAGCTCTGACACTGTGATCTGTATTACGGGGGCACCACAAGGTCCAGCTCTTGCCCCATTCCTCTTCACACTGTACACTGCTGACTTTAGGCACAACTCCTCCAGCTGTTACTTACAGAAGTCCTCCAATGTCTCTGCTATAGTCGGCCTTATCACTGATGGCGACGATAGGGAATACAGAGACTTAAACCGGGATTTTGTTGAATGGTGCAAGCGGAACCACCTCAGGATTAATGTTGGGAAGACCAAGGAGATGGGGGAGGAATTTAGTAAACGGACACGTGCTCCGAAACCAGGGGAGATCCAAGGAACATGTATTGAGATAGTCAGGACCTATAAGTATCTGGGCGTGATCCTCAATAATAAACTAGACTGGGCCGATCACCTGGAGGCGCTGCACAGAAAGGGCCACAGCAGACTCTACCTGCTCAGGAGGCCGAGGGGCTGCGGGGTCCAGGGGACACTTCTTAGGGCCGGGGGTCCAGGGGACACTTCTTAGGGCCTTCTTCATCTCTGTGGTTGCCTCAGCCATCTTTTTTGGTGTGGCCTGCTGGGGAAGCAGTATATCAACCAGGGACAGAAATAGACTTGACAGGCTGATCAGGAGGGCCGGCTCTGTCCTGGGGAGCCCCTTGGACCCAGTACAGGTGGGGGGTGACAGAAGGATACTGTCCGGGGTGACCTCCATGCGGGAGAACAAATCCCACCCCATGTATGGGACCTTGATGGGACTTGGCAGCACTGTAAGTGACTGTCTGCTTCACCCCAAGTGTGAGAAGGAGCTATCGCAGGTCCTTCCTTCCAACCGCGACCAGGCTGTATAATCTACATCAGACCCAGCGCAGACACTCCGCACACAGAACTAATGACTATGACTATGAGGTCTTCCTTCTTTCTCTTCTGTTCCTTAGCTGCTATGGACTCCTAGTTAGAGATGAGCGAGTACTGTGGGGATCAGCCGATCCGAACAGCACGCACGCATTGAAATGAATGGACGTAGCCGGCACGCGGGGGGTTAAGCGGCCGGCCGGCGTCAAAGCAGAAGTACCAGGTGCTTCCATTCATTTCTATGCGTGCGTGCTGTTCGGATCGGCTGATCCGAACAGTACTCGCTCATCTCTACTCCTAGTATATCTTCTCTCCTCAGTCTGTGTGTCCTGTAATATATTCCTGTGTATTATCCTGTATCTGTATTACTAGGCTGCTGTAACATACTGAGTATCTCCACTGTGGGACTATTAAAGGATTGTTATATCTGGTGGGGTCCAGGTTTTGGACATCGTGCTGATGGTGCTGGTGTTACATAAAGGTCTTGCTTGACCTTCTCTTATATGAAGGTTATCACTCTAATTCCTATTGATACAAGATAGATCTGTGTGCTACATCTGATACTTGCTGATAACAAGCAAGGACGTACCACTTGACTGCTGGTGACCTGCCAAATCCTGCACCATATCAGCTCCATTCAAGATTCTTCTTCTTTGACCCTGTCAGATTCAGGAAGGACAATGTTTTGGTGGCCTGTTGGTTAGTAATGTCTGCTGGTCAGGGGTCCTCCTGCGCTATCTGTGGTCAGCATCTGCTCAGGTAGTCTATGTTCTCCACAAGTTTTGGGGGTTTCTTCCAGGTTCTCTGTGTTTCTGAACCTGATAGGTCATTCATGGTAGTGTGTGTGTGTGTGTGTGTGACATAGAGGTGGGTGAGGTTTGGCCACTTCTGTATAATGCTATAGAGTATGTGGATACTATAGATGCGCACTTACATACTGGCTTATAGTTTCATCCACTTCACCCTCTATATACTAGAGTATCCAGAAGATGGTCAATGTGTCTCCACCACCAAGGCATCCTGAATCTTTGCTTCTGTGAGCAAGTGTTCCTGAGTCTTCCCTGCTAAATGCACATGTTCCCGAATCTTCCCTGCCGAGTGCAAGTGTTCCTGAATCTTAACGCGTCAGTGTGAACGCTCCTCCACACCATGTGAGTTAATTGTTTGTTCATAGCATATTGGAATCTGAAAATGTGCATTTATGTATACTTTTTAAAGAAGCATTTTTGTAAATAAAGTAGAAGTGATTTTTTCATACAATGGAGATTGCTGGTCCTCTTCTTGGAAGAATTGTTTTGTGTTTATTGCTCCTGGCCGTGGAGCCTTGACCGCTGCAAATCCTTTTCACTGTGGGGTGTAATATATACCACTGCAGGATTTTCTCTGTCATTGAGAGATATAGTGGACTGTGTTTCCCTCCCCCCCCCCTTTTCCTTATTTTGAGTTCCTGAATCTTCCTTGCTCAGTGCAAGTGTTCCTGAATCTTCTCTGCAGAGTGCAAGTGTTCCTGAATCTTCTCTGCCGAGTACAAGTGTTCCTGAATCTTCTCTGCCGAGTACAAGTGTTCCTGAATCTTCTCTGCCGAGTGCAAGTGTTCCTGAATCTTCTCTGCCGAGTACAAGTGTTCCTGAATCTTCCCTGCTGAGTGCAAGTGTTCCTGAATCTTCTCTGCCGAGTGCAAGTGTTCCTGAATCTTCTCTGCCGAGTACAAGTGTTCCTGAATCTTCTCTGCCGAGTACAAGTGTTCCTGAATCTTCCCTGCCGAGTACAAGTGTTCCTGAATCTTCCCTGCCGAGTACAAGTGTTCCTGAATCTTCTCTGCCGAGTACAAGTGTTCCTGAATCTTCTCTGCCGAGTACAAGTGTTCCTGAATCTTCTCTGCCGAGTACAAGTGTTCCTGAATCTTCTCTGCCGAGTACAAGTGTTTCTGAATCTTCTCTGCCGAGTACAAGTGTTCCTGAATCTTCCCTGCCGAGTACAAGTGTTCCTGAATCTTCTCTGCCGAGTACAAGTGTTCCTGAATCTTCTCTGCCGAGTACAAGTGTTCCTGAATCTTCTCTGCCGAGTACAAGTGTTTCTGAATCTTCTCTGCCGAGTACAAGTGTTCCTGAATCTTCTCTGCCGAGTGCAAGTGTTCCTGAATCTTCTCTGCCGAGTACAAGTGTTCCTGAATCTTCTCTGCCGAGTGCAAGTGTTCCTGAATCTTCCCTGCCGAGTACAAGTGTTCCTGAATCTTCTCTGCCGAGTACAAGTGTTCCTGAATCTTCTCTGCCGAGTACAAGTGTTCCTGAATCTTCTCTGCCGAGTACAAGTGTTCCTGAATCTTCTCTGCCGAGTACAAGTGTTCCCGAATCTTCCCTGCCGAGTGCCAGTGTTCCTGAATCTTCTCTGCCGAGTACAAGTGTTCCTGAATCTTCTCTGCCGAGTACAAGTGTTCCTGAATCTTCTCTGCCGAGTACAAGTGTTCCTGAATCTTCTCTGCCGAGTGCAAGTGTTCCTGAATCTTCTCTGCCGAGTACAAGTGTTCCTGAATCTTCTCTGCCGAGTACAAGTGTTCCTGAATCTTCCCTGCCGAGTGCAAGTGTTCCTGAATCTTCCCTGCCGAGTGCAAGTGTTCCTGAATCTTCTCTGCCGAGTACAAGTGTTCCTGAATCTTCTCTGTCGAGTACAAGTGTTCCTGAATCTTCTCTGCCGAGTACAAGTGTTCCTGAATCTTCTTTGCCGAGTACAAGTGTTCCTGAATCTTCCCTGCCGAGTACAAGTGTTCCTGAATCTTCTCTGCCGAGTGCAAGTGTTCCTGAATCTTCTTTGCCGAGTACAAGTGTTCCTGAATCTTCTCTGCCGAGTACAAGTGTTCCTGAATCTTCTCTGCCGAGTGCAAGTGTTCCTGAATCTTCTTTGCCGAGTACAAGTGTTCCTGAATCTTCTCTGCCGAGTACAAGTGTTCCTGAATCTTCCCTGCCGAGTGCCAGTGTTCCTGAATCTTCTCTGCCGAGTACAAGTGTTCCTGAATCTTCTCTGCCGAGTACAAGTGTTCCTGAATCTTCTCTGCCGAGTGCAAGTGTTCCTGAATCTTCTTTGCCGAGTACAAGTGTTCCTGAATCTTCTCTGCCGAGTACAAGTGTTCCTGAATCTTCTCTGCCGAGTGCAAGTGTTCCTGAATCTTCTCTGCCGAGTACAAGTGTTCCTGAATCTTCCTTGCCGAGTACAAGTGTTCCTGAATCTTCTCTGCCGAGTACAAGTGTTCCTGAATCTTCTCTGCCGAGTACAAGTGTTCCTGAATCTTCTCTGCCGAGTACAAGTGTTCCTGAATCTTCTCTGCCGAGTACAAGTGTTCCTGAATCTTCTCTGCCGAGTACAAGTGTTCCTGAATCTTCCCTGCCGAGTACAAGTGTTCCTGAATCTTCTCTGCCGAGTGCAAGTGTTCCTGAATCTTCTCTGCCGAGTACAAGTGTTCCTGAATCTTCTCTGCCGAGTACAAGTGTTCCTGAATCTTCCCTGCCGAGTACAAGTGTTCCTGAATCTTCTCTGCTGAGTGCAAGTGTTCCTGAATCTTCCCTGCCGAGTACAAGTGTTCCTGAATCTTCTTTGCCGAGTACAAGTGTTCCTGAATCTTCTCTGCCGAGTACAAGTGTTCCTGAATCTTCCCTGCCGAGTGCAAGTGTTCCTGAATCTTCTCTGCCGAGTACAAGTGTTCCTGAATCTTCCCTGCCGAGTACAAGTGTTCCTGAATCTTCTCTGCCGAGTACAAGTGTTCCTGAATCTTCTCTGCCGAGTACAAGTGTTCCTGAATCTTCTCTGCTGAGTACAAGTGTTCCTGAATCTTCCCTGCCGAGTACAAGTGTTCCTGAATCTTCCCTGCCGAGTGCAAGTGTTCCTGAATCTTCTTTGCCGAGTACAAGTGTTCCTGAATCTTCTCTGCCGAGTACAAGTGTTCCTGAATCTTCTCTGCCGAGTACAAGTGTTCCTGAATCTTCCCTGCCGAGTACAAGTGTTCCTGAATCTTCTCTGCCGAGCACAAGTGTTCCTGAATCTTCCCTGCCGAGTACAAGTGTTCCTGAATCTTCTCTGCCGAGTACAAGTGTTCCTGAATCTTCCCTGCCGAGTACAAGTGTTCCTGAATCTTCTTTGCCGAGTACAAGTGTTCCTGAATCTTCTTTGCCGAGTACAAGTGTTCCTGAATCTTCCCTGCCGAGTACAAGTGTTCCTGAATCTTCTCTGCCGAGTACAAGTGTTCCTGAATCTTCTCTGCCGAGTACAAGTGTTCCTGAATCTTCTCTGCCGAGTACAAGTGTTCCTGAATCTTCTCTGCCGAGTACAAGTGTTCCTGAATCTTCCCTGCCGAGTACAAGTGTTCCTGAATCTTCTCTGCCGAGTGCAAGTGTTCCTGAATCTTCTCTGCCGAGTGCAAGTGTTCCTGAATCTTCCCTGCCGAGTGCAAGTGTTCCTGAATCTTCTCTGCCGAGTACAAGTGTTCCTGAATCTTCTCTGCCGAGTACAAGTGTTCCTGAATCTTCTCTGCCGAGTACAAGTGTTCCTGAATCTTCTCTGTCGAGTACAAGTGTTCCTGAATCTTCTCTGCCGAGTACAAGTGTTCCTGAATCTTCTCTGCCGAGTACAAGTGTTCCTGAATCTTCTCTGCCGAGTGCAAGTGTTCCTGAATCTTCCCTGCCGAGTGCAAGTGTTCCTGAATCTTCTCTGCCGAGTACAAGTGTTCCTGAATCTTCTCTGCCGAGTACAAGTGTTCCTGAATCTTCTCTGCCGAGTACAAGTGTTTCTGAATCTTCTCTGCCGAGTACAAGTGTTCCTGAATCTTCTCTGCCGAGTACAAGTGTTCCTGAATCTTCCCTGCCGAGTGCAAGTGTTCCTGAATCTTCTCTGCCGAGTGCAAGTGTTCCTGAATCTTCCCTGCCGAGTGCAAGTGTTCCTGAATCTTCTCTGCCGAGTGCAAGTGTTCCTGAATCTTCCCTGCTGAGTGCCAGTGTTCCTGACGCTGGGTTCACACTAGCGTTCGGGTCTCCGTACTTTGGTTTCCATCTTCTGCTCACAGAACCTGTCAGACCGTGTCCGGCCGAGGGCGCCCGTGAGCGTTTTATGCTCTCCACGGCAAAACCGTTTTTTTTTTAAACCAGACACATGTCCGACTCTGTGTCCGGTTAAAAAAAAAACGGTTTTGCCGCGGAGAGCATAAAACGCTCACTGGCGCTCACAGCCGGACACTTTTCAAACCCATTCAAATGAATGGGTTTGAAAATTGACTGCAGGTTTCCGTCTCCTGCCCTGTTTCGTGCAGAAAACGGAAACCTGCAAAACGGAGGCCGGGACGCAGATGTGAACGAGCCCTGATTTTCACACTTTTGAGGTGTACAAATAAAACACCATGGAAATCCTGTGACTGCCACTATAGTGTGAAGAAGGTCTTGTGTCCGAAATGTCCTTGTTTATCATTGATCTACTGTTCTACTTGTGCACCAGGATTCTTCCACACGTGGCATATCAACCCCTCCTTATTTTGTGGAAATCCCCTATTACAGTTTGGTTTTGCACGTTGTGTGCGCGGCAGGATACTTTTCTATATAAGCTAAACATCATCACACCAAAATAACCAAACTAACCCCCCACCTATATTTACCCTATATCCTGTATATAACATTGACACCTGATGTATTGGCCAAGGGTCACCCGAAACACCTTCATGCAAATTCTATTAACAAGAAGCCACAAATATTTAACCCTAAGGGTCCATTCACACGGAGTAACGGCAGGCGTTTTTTGTGCTTATTTTGACAGCCATAAAAAGATGCAGGTCGCGTTTACACGCCGTATTTTACATACAGCGTATACGCGTGCGTTTTCCGATCGCATAAACGCTAACGTTACGCTTCCGTAGATTAACGGCCGTAAATCAAGGCAACTCATTAAAAACTCTAGTCAGCCCACTGGGCCGGCCCACAACGGACAGCCCATTATTTAATCACATCTGCGGATGCTCTCTGGAGATTTGGTCTGAAATTGCTGAAGCCACAATGGCAAACCAAGCAGACACTGCAGCGGCCACCCTGGACAGGGCACTCCAGCTGGGCATAGCGGGCAATCTGGTGACTCAGCGCACACTCCAGCACGGTCATATATACATAGTTTGGTCATGGTTAATGATGTTGCTGGTCTATTTTTGCATTTGTCTAGCAGCAGGAGGAGGAGAGTCCAAATGGCGACATTCCTGGTCCAAGCCACGTTGCCCCACTGCAGCTGGCCCTACTAGCCCATATGTGTCATCCCGCCACACTACAAGAGGAGGTGCCGTAACAAAGACATGTTTATTCCTGGGGTTTATGACGTGGCTATGTTCATATTTACATAGTCTGCTCATGTTTCATGATTCCACCGGTTCTTTTGATCCAACTTTTTTATTTCACTAGCACCAACATGAGGAGGATGATGAGGAGGATGTAGAAGATGAGGAGGAGGACCAACAGGAGGAGGAGGAGGATGAGGAGGATGTAGAAGATGAGGAGGAGGACCAACAGGAGGAGGAGGAGGATGAGGAGGATGTAGAAGATGAGGAGGAGGACCAACAGGAGGAGGAGGAGGATGAGGAGGATGTAGAAGATGAGGAGGAGGACCAACAGGAGGAGGAGGAGGATGAGGAGGAGGACCAACAGGAGGAGGAGGACCAACAGGAGGAGGAGGCAGAGGATGAGGAGGATGTAGAAGATGAGGAGGAGGACCAACAGGAGGAGGATGAGGAGGATGTAGAAGATGAGGAGGAGGACCAACAGGAGGAGGAGGCAGAGGATGAGGAGGATATAGAAGATGAGGAGGAGGACCAACAGGAGGAGGAGGCGGAGGATGTAGAAGATGAGGAGGAGGACCAACAGGAGGAGGATGAGGAGGATGTAGAAGATGAGGAGGAGGAGGAGGACCAACAGGAGGAGGATGTAGAAGATGAGGAGGAGGACCAACAGGAGGAGGATGTAGAAGATGAGGAGGACCAACAGGAGGAGGATGTAGAAGATGAGGAGGAGGACCAACAGGAGGAGGATGTAGAAGATGAGGAGGACCAACAGGAGGATTTGGAGGACACACATGAGTCCCCGCAGGCCAGAACACGCCGCTATTGGGTGCACCCCATTAATGAATCGCGCCCATCCCGGGGGGTTTTGCACATCTGTACCAGGAGTTGCGCCGGTAAGTGTCCTTTATTTCTCACAATGTCGTTACCTGATGTCCATGTCTGTATTATCTGGACCTTGTGATCTCAGTGTATGGAGTGTAACCTGTCACTTTTGTGGACGCTCTTTATTGTTGTAGTTTTGTATTTCCTTTTTTTGGATCTCACTGTGTGGAGGTGGAAGTGCTGCACATTATAAAACCTAACGCTGTGGTCACTATTATGAATTGTATTGTATTTATTGTGCTCCAAAAAGGGACTCAGCCAAATTCCAAGCTTTTCTCCGTATGTCTCCAGAACAGGGGTAGGGAACGTCCGGCTCTCCAGCTGTTACACTACAACTCCCAGCATGCACACTGGCTCTGCTGGTCTTGGAACTCCCATGGAAGTGAATGGAGCATGCTGGGAGTTGTAGTTTCACAGCAGCTGGAGAGCCGCAGGTTCCCGACCCTGCTCCAGAAGCTTTTGATGACCTCCTAGACCACCTAGCAACACATCTGCAGCACCAAGACACCATCATGAGGAAGGCCCTCAGTCCTACGGAAAGGCTGCTCATCACGTTGCGCTATGTTTGATTTGTAGTAATTTTTACTCTTACTAGTCTGGAAATATTGACTTTTGTGTATAGAAATGCGACGTGCAAGAACCAAATGTTCTAAATGGTCAAACAGGAAGATATCAGATAAGAAATGTCTGTGTGTTTCCCATAGTCCGGCCAATGTGTCCAGAAAGAAAGAGTTTCACGTGTGTAATGTGTTGTCTGGATAGTTTACAATCCTGCGGTGTAATTGAGTCTCCATATACTTTAAGAACAATCCTGTCCGGCTACTTTGCATAGTCCCTCCCATGTGGCCATATATACTCAGCAATAGTTTGTACAAATGCTTAGATACAGTTATCGATACCGTTTCTTTACAGCTTGTCATTGCAGCTGATTTTGTGTCCTGATGTGTTTTTTTGTTTTTTCTTGTAGATTTTTGGCAACAGGGGAGAGTTTTGCATCCCTGCATCTCCAATTCCAGGTTGGTATATCCACTATATCTGGAATTGTGAGGAGCACATGCCATGTGATCTGGCAGCACTTGCAACCCATAGCGATGTCCAGTCCGACCCCGGAGATTTGGTTGCAGGCAGCAGCAGGCTTTCAGTCTGTGGCCAATTTCCCCAACTGCATAGGCGCCGTGGACGGTAAGCATGTACGTGTGCAGAAGCCACCGCACTCAGGATCACTGTACTTCAACGACAAAAAGTACTTTTCAGTGGTCCTGATGGAGGTGGCTGATGCCATGTACGGTTTTCGTGCTATCGAAGTCGGTGCCTATGGTAGTACTGGGGACTTCCGGGCGCTACTGTCATTGGTTTTGGGACGCACAGTACTGCTAGATCAGGTGACTCTACCTCCACCAAGACCGCTTCCGGGTGCCACGCATCCAGTCCCCTTCGTCATGGTAGGGGATGAGGCATTTCCCCTCTTGGAAAACCTGCTGCACTCTTTCCCACGGTCGAGACTAGATGCCCGGAAGAGGGTCTTCAACATGAGGCTGAGCCAGGCACGACGCTTGGTGGACTGCGCCTTCGGGCTCATGAGTAGTAAGTGGAGGGTCTTCAACATGAGGCTGAGCCGGGCACGACGCTTGGTGGACTGCGCCTTCGGGCTCATGAGTAGTAAGTGGAGGGTCTTCAACATGAGGCTGAGCCGGGCACGACGCTTGGTGGACTGCGCCTTCGGGCTCATGAGTAGTAAGTGGAGGGTCTTCAACATGAGGCTGAGCCGGGCACGACGCTTGGTGGACTGCGCCTTCGGGCTCATGAGTAGTAAGTGGAGGGTCTTCAACATGAGGCTGAGCCGGGCACGACGCTTGGTGGACTGCGCCTTCGGGCTCATGAGTAGTAAGTGGAGGGTCTTCAACATGAGGCTGAGCCGGGCACGACACTTGATGGACTGCGCCTTCGGGCTCATGAGTAGTAAGTGGAGGGTCTTCAACATGAGGCTGAGCCGGGCACGACGCTTGATGGACTGCGCCTTCGGGCTCATGAGTAGTAAGTGGAGGGTCTTCAACATGAGGCTGAGCCGGGCACGACGCTTGATGGACTGCGCCTTCGGGCTCATGAGTAGTAAGTGGAGGGTCCTCACTTGTGCACTGCAGTTGGCTCCCGATACTGTGGACTTGGTGATGAAAGCTGCCTGTGGCTTCACAACTTTGTATTGGACTATGGCAGCCCCAACATTGGAGTGGAGCCACAGGCAGCTTTGGGTCACCCACTATTATTACCATCTCGGACCTCAGGTCGGACAGACAGCACAGCTGTACAGGTGCGAGATGCCTTTGCGGACTACTTTGTGAGTCCTGAAGGTGCCGTGCCCAGGCCTGTGATGAGCAGCCTGACCCGGACTGAAGACCTTCCTCATCGTGGTGTCTTTTTATTTTTGTTGGTGTTGTTTGTTATGTATTTTTGGCCAAGCTTGTGAGGCCACAACTGTGTATTTCTGTACGGGTTATTCATGTTAGCAAAGTTATATTTCACAGCCCTTGTCTTTCCTGTGGTTCCTATGTGTGAAAGTCTATTCGATTCACTAACACTGGTGCACGAAAAACTATGAACCCTGCCGGTACAGGTACTATTAGACAATCCAAACAAAAAGGTAGTGATTCAGCACCCAGTCTAGTGTCGACTTAAAAAATTACTTTTATTAAAGCATTTGAAATTCCAAAATGACAAGAAACCAGTGAAAAAATAGTAGAAAAAAGACACAGCACTTACATGTAGACGTTTCTTGGATTACATGGAACAATAGATTACACGAAAAAAAGCCTTAACCGCCTACGCGTTTCAGGGTCAGAGCCCCTTCCTCATGGCGAACCCTCAAGGGTTTTTCACTGGTTTCTTGTCATTTTGGAATTTCAAATGGTTTAATAAAAGTAATTTTTTAAGTCGACACTAGACTGGGTGCTGAATCACTATCTTTTTTTCTGGATTATTCATGTATACTGTGTCATGCAGCCGTGCTGTTTCATACGGTCACATATACTTGAAAATGTGATAATTTTGCCCATTACAAACATAAAACCAATTTGACATCTTTCTTGTGTGCATGTGATTTTTTGGGACACCAAAGTGGTGGTGAGTGTTTGATGCTCTCCGCCGAGACACCTGTTTGGACAATATGGACACAGAGTGGGACCTGCAGTTCTCTGTCCGGATTTCAAAAACCCGGTTTGCAGCAAACAACCCCCGCCGCTCACAGCCGGACCCGCTCTGTGGTTTCCATATTCTTACATGCAGAACACAAAAACCACAGAGCGGAGCGGTGAACGCAGGTGTGACCCGGGCGTCAGTGGTTTCAGAAAACTACGCTTCATAGTAGGGACCTGTGATGGACTAGGGACTTTTTGGCCTTCGGACATTTCTTTTTGCCTACTCACATTTCAAGAGCCATAACTTTAAAATGTGTCAGTTCACAAAGTTTGATGATGGCCAACAAAAAATGCTATTTTAATGGCACCATTCAATCTGCTGTGCAATGTACTGTGCATTTTGACGACATTTTGTCCGGAGGAGCCATTAGCTAAATGATGCTTTGGCCCAATTTTCGGGTGTTTGAACATTTTTTGTGCGGGCACTGTTTGTTGCACATCACATGTTACCTGTGTTCGTGTCCATTCACATGGAGTAATGGCAGGCGTGTATCCCAGCCGTACCCACGAGCGCTACAGCAGGCTGACAAACACTTTGCTTTCACTTCTATGTGAGCGCTCGTAACGGCGCGGTTACAAATGCTACCATTGAAGTGAAAGGGAAGTGCTCGGCAGCCCTGCCGTAACGCCGGCGTGTACACCTGTGATACAGGCGAGGCGTTACTCCGTGTCAATGGCCCCTTAAGTGAGTGTGGTTTTTGTGTTTAATTAAGAAAAACAAAGACAACATTTTGTTTGAACTAAACATTTTTTATCTTTTAAAAACATTCATGAAAATTAACACAATGAACAACTGTTAGGGTCCATTCACACGGAGTAACGCGAGGCGTTTTTTGGGCTTATTTTGTGCTTATTTTTACGGCCGTAAAAAGACGTTTCCATTGAGTTCTATAGTAAAATACACCTGTAAAATTACGGCCGTAAAAATAAGCACAAAAAACACCTCACGTTACTCTGTGTGAAGGGACCCTTAAGTTGAACCAAAAAATCTTTAAAAAAAAAAACACATCCCAAACCCACCCCCTCCCAAATCTAATATAAGAAAACACAAATAATAGAAAGGGTTGGGGTGGGGTGAAAGGAACAGGAGGGTCAGGATTTATAATAACTGGGACTAAACATGGGGAGGAGTTTGGAGAAGGGAGGCGGGACTGGGGCAAAGTGGGGTCGTGTCCCCGTCAGCCTGTGCAGTAGGAGTGGAGGTCACATACTCCTCTGCAGTTGATATTTTCCCATTTGATGCGCCAACACACAGCTTACCATGCAAGCCAGATCCGGCAGCTCAGGAGATGCCTGGAAGTCCACCGCCACAGCCTGGACATAGGCCTTAGATAATTGTTGCCTGTGATGTGGCAGCTCGCGGAGGAGAGCTGCCACATCATTGCCGAAAAAATGGTACTTGTCCATGCTGTTGACCCTCCGGAGAAGGGCCAGGGCCTGGCTTTCCCAGTCCAGCTGGCTGTCCCTTCCCCGGAGGGTACTCCCTGGCTGCTCCTGGGTGGATGGTGTGGGTGGAGGAGGGGCCGGACGTTGCCGCCTGAACCGCCTGGTGGCTCCCAGCAGCTCCTCGGGTACCTGGCTAGGTGTAGACACCTGTGAGGCTGCTGGGGAAGCCACCCTGGAGGAGGCAGGGACAGGCGACTCAGTTCGGCCCTCCTCTCCGGTTCATGAGAGGTTCCCTCCAGTGGACTTGAGGGGACTCTCTCCTCCTGCTGCAGCTCCTCTTGGCTGGGTTGTGCTGCCTCCTGGGAACCAGTGGCAAGGGTGTTGCCGGAAGATCTGTGAATGAAAAGAGCCAAAGAATAGTATTAAGTATGTTGCAAAATAATTTATTAATAAAGAAAATACAAAGTAAAAAATACCAACAATACAGTACCAAAAAAACATTTTGACCAAAAACAAAAATAAAACTACAAATATACTTACTCCTGAGAGACACTGCCAGTTACGAGGAACTGCAGCTCCGAGTCACATGCCACTTTTGGCCGCTTGGAGGGAGAGGCCCCACTGGCTTCCACCTTCCTCAGGTCTCTCATGAACCAGGTCCAGGTCAACTCTTCCACCGTGTGCGCACATCATGTTCTGGAAACAGCAAACAATATAAAATTATAAATACCACACAACCAATAAGATAAGGCTCCATTCACATGGAGTAAGGCGGCGCTCATTTGTAGCGTATTTTGAGTTTGAGCGCCTCGTTTATGGGAGGTTTTTTCTGCGATTTTTTAGGGTGCATGTTTGTGGCGGCATTAACGCCGGTGTTAACGCCACCGCAAACATGCACCCTTAAAAATTGCAGAAAAAAACTCCCGTAAACGAGGCGCTCAAACTCAAAATAAGATACAAATGAGCGCCGCCTTCAACTCCGTGTGAATGGACTCTAAGTTTTCAGCAGAAAGCTGGAGATATATACTCACCAATCTGGGTTTTTTGACGGGAAGGGAAGCTGGCCCATTCTTGCTCATAAAGCTCTGCTCAGAGGTTGATCCAGCTGGCGTCCCTGGCATTGCGGTCTGCGTACAGAGGGTGCGCTTTATCCCATAGGTTGGGCTTTATCCCATAGGTTGGGCTTTATCCCATAGGTTGGGCTTTATCCCATAGGTTGGGCTTTATCCCATAGGTTGGGCTTTCAGTGGACCTGCATGGGTTAAAGAAAACATACAAATAATTATTATCCTATTAATATTATAAATGTGAAAGTTTGTGAGTTTGGATGTTTGTGGGTTTGTGTGTTCGGATGTTTGTTAGTCAATCACGCAAAACCCGCTTGACCGATTTGGCTGAAATTTTCCACAAACATAGTTAATACACCCCATTGCGCAATAGGCTACTTTTCGTCACAATAGCGCACATACGTTTTTCCCAGGACCCCCACAAACCCCAAACTCTCACCACCATCTCTGCAATCTCACACACTTTGGACCCCGATTTGGCTGAAATTTTCCACAAACATAGTCCCTACACTGGATTGCGCAATAGTCTACTTTTCGTCACAATAGCGCACATACGTTTTTCCCAGGACCCCCACAAACCCCAAACTCACATCACTATCTCTGCAATCTCACACACTTTGGACCATAGCAAGCCCCAAAATTCATATTACCCCCTACAGCAGAGGTCAGCAACCCCTGGCACACATGCCAAGAGTGGCACTCCTGCCATATTTCACTGGCATGCCAGCAGCACAGGACCTGCAAGAGTTACATGAAGTCTCTGCTAGAGCTGAGGCATAAGGACACTCCCCTTTGAGAGGGGTGCAGGAAACCCAGGGGGTGGAGCTTAATCGCTCAGGTCTCTGCCTGCTATAGTGAGAGCTCCTGCCGAAGCTGCTAGCAAACTGAATGTAAGAAACACACAGCTCCCTTCCTTTACTTCCTATTCTCATTAATGTCAGGCATGGGGTTATTAGTTTAGTGTTAGTAACTCCATGTACCTCACATTAATAGGAATAACCCCCATCATGTTCCTCATATTAACCCCTGTGTACCTCACATTAATAGGAATAACCCCATCATGTCCCTCATATTAACCCCTGTGTACCTCACATTAATAGGAATAACCCCATCATGTCCCTCATATTAACCCCTGTGTGCCCCATATAAAGGTTACTAATATGGGAGACATATGGAGGTACTAATAAAAGACCTCAGTAATGAAGATACTTCATTATTACCTCCAAGTCTCTCACATATCAGTAACTAGAGATGAGCGAGTATTGTTGGGATCAGCCGACCCGAACAGCACGCTCCATAGAAATGAATGGATGCACCTGGTACTTCCGTTTGGACGTAGCCAGCGCGCTTAACCCTCCGCGTGCCGGCTACGTCCATTCATTTCTATGCGAGCGTGCTGTTCGGATCGGCTGATCCCAACAGTACTCGCTCATCTCTATCAGTAACTCTTACACTGGGGTTAATGTGAGGGACATGATGGGGTTAATTGCTATTAATAAGAGGCGCATGGAGTTACTGAACTGTCCTGCACAGGGCCAGACTTTATGTTGCTTACTCAAGAGTATCCTGTGCCCAAAACTTACATGTACTGGCGGAAAATAACAAATCATACAATGTCGTATATCGAAGTATATTAACCTGAAATACCTCTGTTCCAAAGACACTATGTGCAGTTTATACCAACACCGTATATATAGCGGCTGAAATACAAATTACATTCAACACAAAAGTCTCATGTGCTCTCAGAATTACAGCAACAACAAGATACACAGTTACATTTCATATCCCATACCTTATACACAGTACGAAAACCTTACCCGCGCCTGTATATACCCACTGCTACAATCACCGCAGACCAAGTCGCGGGTACCAGCTAGTAAACAATAAAAGGAGGCAGAATCTTAATAAGCTGGGGGGGGGTCCTTAATAAAAACATATGGCCAACATATAGCAATGGGTTTGCGCAAACAAAGTGACCAAGCATGCTGGACAATACTTCAAAACACAATCTCCATACGCTCCCGAATAATACACTACAAAAAATGGTTTATTTTTGTACAAAAATATATCCTGTATTTTTTAATACACAATACGAACAAAAATGGCAGTTTGGCACATGCATGTCGTGGCACTTACTAAGTCTATCAGACGTGGAACATTTATGTCCATCCTGTGGTACTGGGAAGGTTGCTTGGGGACAGTCTTCTTGGGGACAGTTTTCTTGGGGACAGTCTTCTTGGGGGCAGCCTTCTTGGGGACAGCCTTCTTGGGGACAGTCTTCTTGGGGACAGCCTTCTTGGGGACAGCCTTCTTGGGGACAGCCTTCTTGGGGACAGCTTTCTTGGTGACAGTCTTCTTGGGGACAGTTTTCTTGGGGACAGCCTTCTTGGGGACAGTCTTCTTGGGGACAGCCTTCTTGGGGACAGCCTTCTTGGGGACAGCCTTCTTGGGGACAGCTTTCTTGGTGACAGTCTTCTTGGGGACAGTTTTCTTGGGGACAGCCTTCTTGGGGACAGTCTTCTTGGGGACAGCCTTTTTGGGGACAGCCTTTTTGGGGACAGTCTTCTTGGGGTCAGTCTTCTTGGGGACAGTCTTCTTGGGGACAGCCTTCTTGGGGACTGCCTTCTTGGGGACAGCCTGCTTGGGGACAGTCTTCTTGGGGACAGCCTGCTTGGGGACAGTCTTCTTGGGGACAGCCTGCTTGGGGACAGTCTTCTTGGGGACAGCCTGCTTGGGGACAGTCTTCTTGGGGACAGCATTCTTGGGGACCGCCTTCTTGGGGACCGTCTTCTTGGGGACAGTCATCTTGGGGACAGTCTTCTTGGGGACAGCCTTCTTGGGGACAGCCTTCTTGGGGACAGTCTTCTTGGGGACAGTCTTCTTGGGGACAGCCTTCTTGGGGACAGTCTTCTTGGGGACAGCCTTCTTGGGGACAGTCTTCTTGGGGACAGCCTTCTTGGGGACCGCCTTCTTGGGGACAGCCTTCTTGGGGACAGCATTCTTGGGGACAGCCTGCTTGGGGACCGTCTTCTTGGGGACAGTCTTCTTGGGGACAGCCTTCTTGGGGACAGCCTGCTTGGGGACAGCCTTCTTGGGGACAGCCTTCTTGGGGACACCCTTCTTGGGGACAGTCTTCTTGGGGACAGCCTTCTTGGGGACAGTCTTCTTGGGGACAGTCTTCTTGGGGACAGCCTTCTTGGGGACAGTCTTCTTGGGGACAGTCTTCTTGGGGACTGCCTTCTTGGGGACAGTCTTCTTGGGGACAGCCTTCTTAAGGACAGCCTTCTTAAGGACAGCCTTCTTAAGGACAGCCTTCTTGGGGACAGCCTTCTTGGGGACAGTCTTCTTGGGGACAGCCTTCTTAAGGACAGCCTTCTTGGGGACAGTCTTCTTGGGGACAGTCTTCTTGGGGACAGCCTTCTTGGGGACAGTCTTCTTGGGGACAGTCTTCTTGGGGACAGTCTTCTTGGGGACAGCCTTCTTGGTGACAGTCTTCTTGGGGACAGCCTTCTTGGGGACAGTCTTCTTGGGGACAGCCTTCTTGGTGACAGTCTTCTTGGGGACAGCCTTCTTGGTGACAGTCTTCTTGGGGACAGCCTTCTTGGGGACAGTCTTCTTGGGGGCAGCCTTCTTGGGGACAGCCTTCTTGGGGACAGTCTTCTTGGGGACAGCCTTCTTGGTGACAGTCTTCTTGGGGACAGCCTTCTTGGTGACAGTCTTCTTGGGGACACCCTTCTTGGGGACAGTCTTCTTGGGGACAGCCTTCTTGGGGACAGCCTTCTTGGGGACAGCCTTCTTGGTGACAGTCTTCTTGGGGACAGCCTTCTTGGGGACAGTCTTCTTGGGGACAGTCTTCTTAAGGACAGCCTTCTTGGGGACAGCCTTCTTGGGGACAGTCTTCTTGGGGACAGCCTTCTTAAGGACAGCCTTCTTGGGGACAGTCTTCTTGGGGACAGTCTTCTTGGGGACAGCCTTCTTGGGGACAGTCTTCTTGGGGACAGTCTTCTTGGGGACAGCCTTCTTGGGGACAGTCTTCTTGGGGACAGCCTTCTTGGGACAGTCTTCTTGGGGACAGTCTTCTTGGGGACAGCCTTCTTGGGGACAGTCTTCTTGGGGACAGCCTTCTTGGGACGTGTTGCCATGTTTTTTCTGTATTAAAAAGAGGTTAAAAAATTTAAAAAAATGATTGGCAGCAAACATGTAAGGCAATACCAAAACATTGAAATACATGTTGCAACGAGATGCTAGGCTACCTGTAATTAAAGTGTATGAAAGGCTCCATTCACACGGCGTAATGGCGCGCTCATTTGTTTCATATGTTTACAGTGTGCGGCGCCTTACGGGAGCGTGTCTGCTGCCTTTGCGCTGCGGGTTTTAGGGTGTGCGTTTACGGTCAGGTTTATGCAGCGTTAATGGCGCCTACACGCGAACGTAAACGCACACCGTAAACAGCGTGGTGCAAAGGTGGCGTACATGCTCCTGTAACACGGCGCTCGCCGTAAAAATAAGAAACAAATGAGCGCCGCATAACACCGTCTGAATGGAACAAAGTAAATAATTTAAAAAACCGCTCTGTGTAAAAAACACATCCACTATGACGACATATCCAACCTGCTGTTTAGTGACTAAAAAATAACCAAAAAATTCCATTTTCAGTCCGATAATTCACAAGTGATGGAAAACACAACCCATGCAATGTGTATAATGCCAGAGCACTTCTTACCTGCGCTCCCATTGAAGTGAATGGAATGTGTTTGCAAGCACTCATGCATACGTGTACAAAGGAGCGCAGCACTCATGCATACGTGTACAAAGGAGCGCAGCACTCATGCATACGTGTACAAAGGAGCGCAGCACTCATGCATACGTGTACAAAGGAGCGCAGCACTCATGCATACGTGTACAAAGGAGCGCAGCACTCATGCATACGTGTACAAAGGAGCGCAGCACTCATGCATACGTGTACAAAGGAGCGCAGCACTCATGCATACGTGTACAAAGGAGCGCAGCACTCATGCATACGTGTACAAAGGAGCGCAGCACTCATGCATACGTGTACAAAGGAGCGCAGCACTCATGCATACGTGTACAAAGGAGCGCAGCACTCATGCATACGTGTACAAAGGAGCGCAGCACTCATGCATACGTGTACAAAGGAGCGCAGCACTCATGCATACGTGTACAAAGGAGCGCAGCACTCATGCATACGTGTACAAAGGAGCGCAGCACTCATGCATACGTGTACAAAGGAGCGCAGCACTCATGCATACGTGTACAAAGGTGCGCAGCACTCCTGCATACGTGTACAAAGGTGCGCAGCACTCCTGCATACGTGTACAAAGCCGCGCAGAACTCATGCATACGTGTACAAAGGCGCGCAGCACTCATGCATACGTGTACAAAGGAGCGCAGCACTCATGCATACGTGTACAAAGGAGCACAGCACTCATGCATACGTGTACAAAGGAGCGCAGCACTCATGCATACGTGTACAAAGGAGCGCAGCACTCATGCATACGTGTACAAAGGTGCGCAGCACTCCTGCATACGTGTACAAAGGTGCGCAGCACTCCTGCATACGTGTACAAAGCCGCGCAGAACTCATGCATACGTGTACAAAGGCGCGCAGCACTCATGCATACGTGTACAAAGGAGCGCAGCACTCATGCATACGTGTACAAAGGAGCGCAGCACTCATGCATACGTGTACAAAGGAGCGCAGCACTCATGCATACGTGTACAAAGGTGCGCAGCACTCCTGCATACGTGTACAAAGGTGCGCAGCACTCCTGCATACGTGTACAAAGGCGTGCAGCACTCATGCATACGTGTACAAAGCCGCGCAGCACTCATGCATACGTGTACAAAGGCGCGCAGCACTCATGCATACGTGTACAAAGGAGCGCAGCACTCATGCATACGTGTACAAAGGAGCGCAGCACTCATGCATACGTGTACAAAGGAGCGCAGCACTCATGCATACGTGTACAAAGGAGCGCAGCACTCATGCATACGTGTACAAAGGAGCGCAGCACTCATGCATACGTGTACAAAGGAGCGCAGCACTCATGCATACGTGTACAAAGGAGCGCAGCACTCATGCATACGTGTACAAAGGTGATCAGCACTCCTGCATACGTGTACAAAGGTGCGCAGCACTCCTGCATACGTGTACAAAGCCGCGCAGAACTCATGCATACGTGTACAAAGGCGCGCAGCACTCATGCATACGTGTACAAAGGAGCGCAGCACTCATGCATACGTGTACAAAGGAGCGCAGCACTCATGCATACGTGTACAAAGGTGCGCAGCACTCCTGCATACGTGTACAAAGGTGCGCAGCACTCCTGCATACGTGTACAAAGGCGTGCAGCACTCATGCATACGTGTACAAAACCGCGCAGCACTCATGCATACGTGTACAAAGGCGCGCAGCACTCATGCATACGTGTACAAAGGAGCGCAGCACTCATGCATACGTGTACAAAGGCGCGCAGCACTCATGCATACGTGTACAAAGGCGCGCAGCACTCATGCATACGTGTACAAAGGCGCGCAGCACTCATGCATACGTGTACAAAGGAGCGCAGCACTCATGCATACGTGTACAAAGGCGCGCAGCACTCCTGCATACGTGTACAAAGCCGCGCAGAACTCATGCATACGTGTACAAAGGCGCGCAGCACTCATGCATACGTGTACAAAGGAGCGCAGCACTCATGCATACGTGTACAAAGGAGCGCAGCACTCATGCATACGTGTACAAAGGCGCGCAGCACTCCTGCATACGTGTACAAAGGCGCGCAGCACTCATGCATACGTGTACAAAGGAGCGCAGCACTCATGCATACGTGTACAAAGGAGCGCAGCACTCATGCATACGTGTACAAAGGAGCGCAGCACTCATGCATACGTGTACAAAGGAGCGCAGCACTCATGCATACGTGTACAAAGGAGCGCAGCACTCATGCATACGTGTACAAAGGAGCGCAGCACTCATGCATACGTGTACAAAGGAGCGCAGCACTCATGCATACGTGTACAAAGGAGCGCAGCACTCATGCATACGAGTACAAAGGAGCGCAGCACTCATGCATACGTGTACAAAGGAGCGCAGCACTCATGCATACGTGTACAAAGGAGCGCAGCACTCATGCATACGTGTACAAAGGTGCGCAGCACTCCTGCATACGTGTACAAAGGCGCGCAGCACTCATGCATACGTGTACAAAGCCGCGCAGAACTCATGCATACGTGTACAAAGGAGCGCAGCACTCATGCATACGTGTACAAAGGAGCGCAGCACTCATGCATACGTGTACAAAGGAGCGCAGCACTCATGCATACGTGTACAAAGGAGCGCAGCACTCATGCATACGTGTACAAAGGTGCGCAGCACTCCTGCATACGTGTACAAAGCCGCGCAGCACTCCTGCATACGTGTACAAAGGCGTGCAGCACTCATGCATACGTGTACAAAGCCGCGCAGCACTCATGCATACGTGTACAAAGGCGCGCAGCACTCATGCATACGTGTACAAAGGAGCGCAGCACTCATGCATACGTGTACAAAGGCGCGCAGCACTCATGCATACGTGTACAAAGGCGCGCAGCACTCATGCATACGTGTACAAAGGCGCGCAGCACTCATGCATACGTGTACAAAGGAGCGCAGCACTCATGCATACGTGTACAAAGGCGCGCAGCACTCCTGCATACGTGTACAAAGCCGCGCAGAACTCATGCATACGTGTACAAAGGCGCGCAGCACTCATGCATACGTGTACAAAGGAGCGCAGCACTCATGCATACGTGTACAAAGGAGCGCAGCACTCATGCATACGTGTACAAAGGAGCGCAGCACTCATGCATACGTGTACAAAGGCGCGCAGCATCAGGTAGATTCAAAAAGCTCCCCAATAACAGTTTACATTTAAAAAAAATAAAAAAAAAACAAGGTGACAATGTGGAATATTTAAAACTGTATGTGAACAGACTGCTATGGCACATTATAGACTGCTATGGCACATTATAGACTGCTATGGCACATTATAGACTTCTATGGGACATCATAGACTGCTATGGCACATTATAGACTGCTATGGGACATTATAGACTGCTATGGGACATTATAGACTGCTATGGCACATTATAGACTGCTATGGGACATTATAGACTGCTATGGGACATTATAGACTGCTATGGCACATTATAGACTTCTATGGGACATCATAGACTGCTATGGCACATTATAGACTGCTATGGGACATTATAGACTGCTATGGGACATTATAGACTGCTATGGCACATTATAGACTGCTATGGGACAATATAGACTGCTATGGGACATTATAGACTGCTATGGGACATTATAGACTGCTATGGGACATTATAGACTGCTATTGGACATTATAGACTGCTATGGGACATTACAGACTGCTATGGCACATTATAGACTGCTATGGGACATTATAGACTGCTATTGGACATTATAGACTGCTATGGCACATTATAGACTGCTATGGCACATTATAGACTGCTATGGGACATTATAGACTGCTATGGCACATTATAGACTGCTATTGGACATTATAGACTGCTATGGGACATTACAGACTGCTATGGCACATTATAGACTGCTATGGGACATTATAGACTGCTATTGGACATTATAGACTGCTATGGCACATTATAGACTGCTATGGCACATTATAGACTGCTATGGGACATTATAGACTGCTATGGCACATTATAGACTGCTATGGCACATTATAGACTGCTATGGGACATTATAGACTGCTATGGCACATTATAGACTGCTATGGCACATTATAGACTGCTATGGCACATTATAGACTGCTATGGGACATTATAGACTGCTATGGGACATTATAGACTGCTATGGGACATTATAGACTGCTATGGGACATTATAGACTGCTATGGGACATTATAGACTGCTATGGGACATTATAGACTGCTATGGGACATTATAGACTGCTATGGGACATTATAGACTGCTATGGCACATTATAGACTGCTATGGGACATTATAGACTGCTATGGGACATTATAGACTGCTATGGCACATTATAGACTGCTATGGGACATTATAGACTGCTATGGGACATTATAGACTGCTATGGCACATTATAGACTGCTATGGGACATTATAGACTGCTATGGCACATTATAGACTGCTATGGGACATTATAGACTGCTATGGCACATTATAGACTGCTATGGGACATTATAGACTGCTATGGCACATTATAGACTGCTATGGGACATTATAGACTGCTATGGCACATTATAGACTGCTATGGCACATTATAGACTGCTATGGGACATTATAGACTGCTATGGCACATTATAGACTGCTATGGGACATTATAGACTGCTATGGCACATTATAGACTGCTATGGGACATTATAGACTGCTATGGCACATTATAGACTGCTATGGGACATTATAGACTGCTATGGCACATTATAGACTGCTATGGCACATTATAGACTGCTATGGGACATTATAGACTGCTAGTGGACATTATAGACTGCTATGGCACATTATAGACTGCTATGGGACATTATAGACTGCTATGGGACATTATAGACTGCTATGGCACATTATAGACTGCTATGGCACATTATAGACTGCTATGGGACATTATAGACTGCTATGGGACATTATAGACTGCTATGGGACATTATAGACTGCTATGGGACATTATAGACTGCTATGGGACATTATAGACTGCTAGTGGACATTAGACTATGTGCAGGGGACAGTATGAAATATTCTACCGTGTGATAGTGTCATGGGACTTACAAGAAAGATGTCTGGATGGCGTCTAAGGTTTTCAGGCTTTTGCCCTTCCACAGTAAGATTTTGTCTGTTTTACAATTACAAATAGAATTATATATATATATATATGCAAGTTCAGACCAAAAAAACTATAGATGTCTACACAAATGTAAAGAAGATTCAAACCAATACTTACATGAGGAGACACTTGTCTGGACGCAGGGGGATGGCGTTTTTTTCTGAGGCGATTTGCCAGCCAAAGTAATTTTTTGTCTGTTTTAAAATGAAAAATAGAAAGTAGATATAAGTGCAAGTTCAAACACAAAAAACTGCAGGTCTGCACTAATGTAACCAGGACTAAAGGCAATACTGACATGAGCAGACACTTGTGGCTTCTGCACCATTCAGTCTCTCTCCAAAGATGGATCTAGAAGATGCTGCTTGTCCTAAAATGGCCACTTTGGTTGGCACCCCCGGCCCAGCCCTTTTGGCCAGGAATATGGGTTGGTTGGAGAGGTCGTGTGTTTTACGACCAATATGCGGCGTATACGTGGCATATACGCGGTACGTATACGCGGCATATACGTGCCGCATATTCGCCACGCGTACAACACGCCCGCCATTTTACGTCCGTAAAATAACGGACGTAAAAATACACACGTAAGACGAAAACGGCCACATTTTACTATAGAACTCAATGGAAACGTCTTTTTACGGCCGGCACAAAATAAGCACGAAAAACGCCTGGCGTTACTCCGTGTGAATGGACCCTAAAACTGAAACAGGCTCTTTGAGCCGAAACATCGCAGCGTGTGCCAATAAACCTTCTTCAGCTTTTCACCACAAAATCTTTTGTGTGCCGCCTGTTTTTTGTAGATATATTGAAGTAACAGATTCTGTTCCCATTATTGAGCACCCTATACCTATACTGGTGCGGTCTTATATACATTAGGTGTCAGCTGGGAGGAGTCCAGCTATGTTGGATAAGCTACACCCATCCTTGAGGCCTGGAGAAATCACAAAGACACAGCTGGTGGTGCATCAAAGTGAGTTCTGATTTTAATGGGAGGAAAAGGTAGTTTAATACAATACAGACAAGAGCAGGTTGGACTATTCTAGTGACATGATTGGTTGTAGAGTTATAACACATGACTATTGGATACGGCCTAATGTAATCTGCATCTCATTATTACTTTCCAAACTGGGATGGACTGTCTCATGAAATAAGATCACAGCAAGAGAGATAAGATTACATACTTGTCAGACCACTCCAGCCTTGGGGCTAACGACCAATAGGCTATAGAACCTGTTTCTACATCCACCTTCAGAGATGAGACCCTTACCACAAACAGATAAGGAGTTATAACCCATCCATCAACATGCCACACGCCTTATCCCCTAAAGGGGTCTCTTAGACTCTGAACAGACATCCTTATAAAGTTTATATAAGAAAAAGATTACAAGATGGCTGACAGAATACAAGATGGAAGATGTGATTCTAACTAGATCATCACTAAGACCTGGTAGATTGGCTGAGCCAAGAGCCTGGAGATCTGCACCCAAGGGTTCTAGTATGAACACAGTTTTGATTTTGAGGCTGTAGGCACTAGGCTGACACCCTGATAGTAAGGGGTGCCATACTGTGTAGTCAGTTGTCAGACCACCAGGCTTTGTGTTCTTGTTGTATTTCTGCTCTTTGTGGTTGGAGAAATAAATGTGCTGAGGTGTCTGGAGCTGAAGTTCTTCATGTGCTCACCAGATTAAACTGGAGATGGCGATCCCACGAGCTGTATAAACCTCCAGATTATCACAGTATGTACATATATATATATGTATTTATGTGCCTGTATGTATCTATGTGCCTGTATGTATGCACGTATATTGTTGTCATGACCTAATTGTTTGTATATGTTGGTGTGTGTGTTTATTGGGGATTTGATCCGGGCTCCTGTGTTCTGCTGGAGGTTTCTTTACCACTGGACCATCGGTTTGGGTATTTGGCGTCAGTCCTCTGAGCATACTTGAGGGTCCAGGAATCGAACCTCAGGTGTTAATTATTTGCCATCATCCTATGGGAGGATTCTGGGGCCTTTATCAGGAAGAGGGCTGGCTCCACTAGTTGCTGGTTTTTGTGGTCCCAACCTAAAATTCGTGGCCCTGGGAGGAGGAGTGGTTTGTTTGTGCTGCAACTGTTTAGGGAGGAGTTTGAGTGTCGCCTTGTGTGTGAGTGTGGCCTTGTGTGTGAGTGTGGCCTTGTGTGTGAGTGTCGCCTTGTGTGTGAGTGTCGCCTTGTGTGTGAGTGTCGCCTTGTGTGTGAGTGTCGCCTTGTGTGTGAGTGTTCCCTTGTGTGTGAGTGTTCCCTTGTGTGTGAGTGTTCCCTTGTGTGTGAGTCTGGTTTCCCCCTCCACACTCCTCCTCTCCCCTGCCCTCAGTCCTGGTTCCCTGGCACTATCTGGGTATTTGTGAGGTTTGGGTTCCAGTTGGTTTTGCCCCCGTCCTGTGTAACCCTTTCCTCACTGCTGTCCCTCTCCTCATTCTCTTGTTGTGTATTGTATTGTGTTGCGTGTCTGTTATCCAGCACATCCCATCCTGGTTGTCTGCAGCTGCCCCTTGATTTCTGTAGGGGTCACCCCCTTAGTACCCCCAGTCCCTCGCTCTCTTGCAGCTCTTGTCCTATCTATCTGTTAGGTCTTTGTGCTAGAGAGCCAGGAGTTGTCGGGGCCAGGACTAGCTTGTGTACAGCCGACCACCACCCGTAGGCAGGGCCTAGCTAGCCACTGTAGTGTCAGGGATAGTCTCCTTCCCCTGTCTCCTTAGCGGTGCAGTCTGCAGTCCGGAATCTGGGTCTGGACATGAACGTGACAATTGTGAAGTGGATAAAGGACTAGTCTGGGAGAGTCGCTATATTTCCCCCAAACTGTTGCAGTATGCTCAAGCATTTAGCTTTTAGGTCCCAGACTGGAGTAGGAGTTCGGGCCAGTCCTACAGAAACAGACCAGCAGGGCTTTGTAAGTAGCACAGGGATGCTGTGTAGTGCGGAGAGAGACTGAAACACTGACACAGTCACCCAGCCTGAGAAAGCTCTGCCAAATAGGACACTGCTAAAGTGCCGGGTATGTGCACCCCTGTGGCCAGCGGTTAGTGAGGGAATAACTTGTGTACTTAGCCGCCGGAGAGGCGTAGGATTTTTATTTTCTTTTGTTTGTTTGGATATGCTGAATAGCTGAGCAGCACAGACTGGACATTTCAACTTGTCTCTGCAATAAAGCCTGAAGAGAAAAGGAAACCAGAGCTTCTGAATCCCCCGTACACCACAATATGTATGTATGTGCCTGTATGTATGCGTGTGCCTGGCCAGGGGAACCTTCTCCTCTACAAGAAGGCGCCTCAGCATCCTCTCTTACAAACAAGAGGAAGATGAGACTCCACAGACTGTTATACCCCACCCCACCTCCCCATATAACGGTCACCAACAAAGAGGAAGGTGAGACTCCACAGACTGTTATACCCCACCCCACCTCCCCATATAACGGTCACCAACAAAGAGGAAGGTGAGACTCCACGGACTGCTACAATATACTCTATGTACTATATATACTATGTACAATATACTCTATGTCAAATCAAACAAGCTTTATTGGCATGTCCGAATAGATATTTGGCATTGACAAAGCTAGTAAAGTGTGTGTGTGTGTGTGTGTGTGTGTGGGGGGGGGAGTTAGATTCGGGTGGGTATAGGGGGTGGTTGGTTTGGGGTATAACAGTCCGTGGAGTCTCATCTTCCTCTTAGTTGGTGACCGCTATATGGGGAGGTGGGGTGGGGATGGGGCGGGTGTATTGGGATAAATATAACAGTCCGTGGAGTCTCATCTTCCTCTTCGTTGGTGACTGCTATATGGGGGGGTTGGAGGTGGGGGTGGGGCGGGTGTATTGGTATAAATATAACAGTCCGTGGAGTCTCATCTTCCTCTTAGTTGGTGACCGCTATATGGGGAGGTGGGGGTGGGGCGGGTGTATTGGGATAAATATAACAGTCCGTGGAGTCTCATCTTCCTCTTATTTGGTGACAGCTGGACATGTATTGGGCAGCGATCTCCACAGTGGCCTCTTCTTCTCCCAGTAGGATGTAGAGTTTCCTCTTCTCCCAGTCTGCGATGTTGGCAGAGAGTCTTTGGTAGTAGACGGCCCTCATAGCTGAGTATTTGGTGCAGTGTAGCAGGAAGTGGGTCTGGTCTTCTAGGGCCCCCTGGTCACAGTGCTGGCACAGTCTCTTCTCCCGTGGCTTGTACGTCTGCCTGTATCGCCCCGTCTCTATCTCTAGGTTGTGGGCGCTCAGTCTGTACCGGCTCAGGATCTGTCTGTGCTTGGGGTGGCGTATTCTCTCCAGGTAGGTGGCCATGGTGTAATACTATATACTCTACTCTATGTACTGTGTACTGTATACTCTACTCTACTGTGTACTATATACTCTGTATACTATATACTCTGTTTACTATATACTCTGTACTATATACTCTACTCTGTGTACTATATACTTTGTACTATATACTCTACTCTGTATACTATATACTCTGTACTATATACTCTACTCTGTGTACTATATACTCTGTGTACTATATATTCTACTCGTATACTATATACTCTGTGTACTATATATTCTGTGTACTATGTACTATATACTCTACTGTGTACTATATACTCTTTGTACTATATACTCTACTCTGTGTACTATATACTCTTTGTACTATATACTCTACTCTGTGTACTATATACTCTTTGTACTATATACTCTACTCTGTGTACTATATACTCTGTGTACTATATATTCTACTCGTATACTATATACTCTGTGTACTATATACTCTGTGTACTATGTACTATATACTCTACTCTGTGTACTATATACTCTTTGTACTATATACTCTACTCTGTATACTATATACTCTGTACTATATACTCTACTCTGTGTACTATATACTCTTTGTACTATATACTCTACTCTGTATACTATATACTCTGTACTATATACTCTACTCTGTGTACTATATACTCTTTGTACTATATACTCTACTCTGTGTACTATATATTCTACTCGTATACTATATACTCTGTGTACTATATACTGTGTACTATGTACTATATACTCTACTCTGTGTACTATATACTCTTTGTACTATATACTCTACTCTGTGTACTATATACTCTTTGTACTATATACTCTACTCTGTGTACTATATACTCGTATACTATATACTCTGTGTACTATATACTCTGTGTACTATGTACTATATACTCTACTCTGTATACTATATACTCTACTCTACTCTGTGTACTATATACTCTTTGTACTATATACTCTACTCTGTGTACTATATACTCTGTGTACTATATATTCTACTAGTATACTATATACTCTGTGTACTATATATTCTACTCGTATACTATATACTCTGTGTACTATATACTCTGTGTACTATGTACTATATACTCTACTCTGTATACTATATACTCTGTACTATATACTCTACTCTGTATACTATATACTCTACTCTGTATACTATATACTCTGTACTATATACTCTACTCTGTGTACTATATACTTTGTACTATATACTCTACTCTGTGTACTATATACTCTACTCTGTGTACTATATACTCTGTGTACTATATATTCTACTCGTATACTATATACTCTGTGTACTATATACTCTGTGTACTATGTACTATATACTCTACTCTGTGTACTATATACTCTGTACTATATACTCTACTCTGTATACTATATACTCTACTCTACTCTGTGTACTATATACTCTTTGTACTATATACTCTACTCTGTATACTATATACTCTGTACTATATACTCTACTCTGTGTACTATATACTCATACTCTACTCTGTGTACTATATACTCTGTGTACTATATATTCTGTGTACTATGTACTATATACTCTACTCTGTGTACTATATACTCTTTGTACTATATACTCTACTCTGTGTACTATATACTCTTTGTACTATATACTCTACTCTGTGTACTATATACTCATACTCTACTCTGTGTACTATATACTCTACTCTGTGTACTATATACTCTGTGTACTATATACTCTACTCTGTGTACTATATACTCTTTGTACTATATACTCTACTCTGTGTACTATATACTCTTTGTACTATATACTCTACTCTGTATACTATATACTCTGTACTATATACTCTACTCTGTGTACTATATACTCTTTGTACTATATACTCTACTCTGTATACTATATACTCTGTACTATATACTCTACTCTGTGTACTATATACTCTTTGTACTATATACTCTACTCTGTGTACTATATATTCTACTCGTATACTATATACTCTGTGTACTATATACTGTGTACTATGTACTATATACTCTACTCTGTGTACTATATACTCTTTGTACTATATACTCTACTCTGTGTACTATATACTCTTTGTACTATATACTCTACTCTGTGTACTATATACTCTGTGTACTATATATTCTACTCGTATACTATATACTCTGTGTACTATATACTCTGTGTACTATGTACTATATACTCTACTCTGTATACTATATACTCTACTCTACTCTGTGTACTATATACTCTTTGTACTATATACTCTACTCTGTGTACTATATACTCTGTGTACTATATATTCTACTAGTATACTATATACTCTGTGTACTATATATTCTACTCGTATACTATATACTCTGTGTACTATATACTCTGTGTACTATGTACTATATACTCTACTCTGTATACTATATACTCTGTACTATATACTCTACTCTGTATACTATATACTCTACTCTGTATACTATATACTCTGTACTATATACTCTACTCTGTGTACTATATACTCTTTGTACTATATACTCTACTCTGTATACTATATACTCTGTACTATATACTCTACTCTGTGTACTATATACTTTGTACTATATACTCTACTCTGTGTACTATATACTCTACTCTGTGTACTATATACTCTGTGTACTATATATTCTACTCGTATACTATATACTCTGTGTACTATATACTCTGTGTACTATGTACTATATACTCTACTCTGTGTACTATATACTCTGTACTATATACTCTACTCTGTATACTATATACTCTACTCTACTCTGTGTACTATATACTCTTTGTACTATATACTCTACTCTGTATACTATATACTCTGTACTATATACTCTACTCTGTGTACTATATACTCATACTCTACTCTGTGTACTATATACTCTGTGTACTATATATTCTGTGTACTATGTACTATATACTCTACTCTGTGTACTATATACTCTTTGTACTATATACTCTACTCTGTATACTATATACTCTTTGTACTATATACTCTACTCTGTGTACTATATACTCATACTCTACTCTGTGTACTATATACTCTACTCTGTGTACTATATACTCTGTGTACTATATACTCTACTCTGTGTACTATATACTCTTTGTACTATATACTCTACTCTGTGTACTATATACTCTTTGTACTATATACTCTACTCTGTATACTATATACTCTGTACTATATACTCTACTCTGTGTACTATATACTCTTTGTACTATATACTCTGTGTACTATATATTCTACTCGTATACTATATACGCTGTGTACTATATATTCTACTCGTATACTATATACTCTGTGTACTATATACTGTGTACTATGTACTATATACTCTACTCTGTGTACTATATACTCTTTGTACTATATACTCTACTCTGTGTACTATATACTCTGTGTACTATATACTCTACTCTACTCTGTGTACTATACACTCACCGGCCACTTTATTAGGTACACCTGTCCAACTGCTCGTTAACACTTAATTTCTAATCAGCCAATCACATGGCGGCAACTCAGTGCATTTCGGCATGTAGACATGGTCAAGACAATCTCCTGCAGGTCAAACCGAGCATCAGTATGGGGGGGAAGAAAGGTGATTTGAGTGCCTTTGAACGTGGCATGGTTGTTGGTGCCAGAAGGGCTGGTCTGAGTATTTCAGAAACTGCTGATCTACTGGGATTTTCACGCACAACCATCTCTAGGGTTTACAGAGAATGGTCCGAAAAAGAAAAAACATCCAGTGAGCGGCAGTTCTGTGGGGGGCGGAAATGCGTTGTTGATGCCAGAGGTCAGAGGAGAATGGCCAGACTGGTTCCAGCTGATAGAAAGGCAACAGTGACTCAAATAGCCACCCGTTACACCCAAGGTAGCCAGAAGAGCATCTCTGAACGCCGCACAGTACGTCCAACTTTGAGGCTACAGATGGGCTACAGCAGCAGAAGACCACACCGGGGGCCACTCCTTTCAGCTAAGAACAGGAAACTGAGGCTACAATTTGCACAAGCTCATCGAAATTGGACAATTGAAGATTGGAAAAACGTTGCCTGGTCTGATGAGTCTCGATTTCTGCTGCGACATTCGGATGGTAGGGTCAGAATTTGGCATCAACAACATGAAAGCATGGATCCATCCTGCCTTGTATCAACGGTTCAGGCTGGTGGTGGTGGTGTCATGGTGTGGGGAATATTTTCTTGGCACTCTTTGGGCCCCTTGGTACCAATTGAACATCGTTGCAACGCCAAAGCCTACCTGAGTATTGTTACTGACCATGTCCATCCCTTTATGACCACAATGTCCCCAACATCTGATGGCTACTTTCAGCAGGATAATGCAATGCCATGTCATAAAGCTGGAATCATCTCAGACTGGTTTCTTGAACATGACAATGAGTTCACTGGACTCCAATGGCCTCCACAGTCACCAGATCTCAATCCAATAGAGGAGCATCTTTGGGATGTGGTGGAACGGGAGATTCGCATCATGGATGTGCAGCCGACAAATCTGCGACTGCAACTGTGTGATGCCATCATGTCAATATGGAGCAAAATCTCTGAGGAATGCTTCCAGCACCTTGTTGTATCTATGCCACGAAGAATGGAGGCAGTTCTGAAGGCAAAAGGGGGTCCAACCCGTTACTAGCATGGGGTACCTAATAAAGTGGCCGGTGAGTGTATACTCTGTGCACTATATACTCTGTGTACTATATACTCTGTGTACTATACCCTCTCTGTACTATATACTCTGTGTACTATATATTCTACTCGTATACTATATACTCTGTGTACTATATACTCTGTATACTATACCCTCTCTGTACTATATACTCTACTCTGTATACTATACCCTCTCTGTACTATATACTCTGTGTACTATATATTCTACTCGTATACTATATACTCTGTATACTATACCCTGTCTGTACTATATACTCTGTGTACTATATATTCTACTCGTATACTATATACTCTGTGTACTATATACTCTGTATACTATACCCTCTCTGTACTCTATACTCTGTGTACTATATACTTTGTGTATTATATACTATACCCTCTGTACTATATACTCTGTATACTATACCCTCTGTACTATATACTCTGTATACTATACCCTCTCTGTACTATATACTCTGTATACTATACCCTCTCTGTACTATATACTCTACTCTGTATACTATACCCTCTCTGTACTATATACTCTCTGTACTATATACTCTGTGTACTATATATTCTACTCGTGTACTATATACTCTGTATACTATACCCTCTCTGTACTATATACTCTGTGTACTATATATTCTACTCGTATACTATATACTCTGTGTACTATATACTCTGTATACTATACCCTCTCTGTACTATATACTCTACTCTGTATACTATACCCTCTCTGTACTATATACTCTACTCTGTATACTATACTCTCTCTGGACTATATACTCTACTCTGTGTACTATATACTCTGTGTACTATATACTCTGTGTACTATATACTCTGTGTACTATATACTCTGTGTACTATATACTCTGTGTACTATATACTCTGTGTACTATACCCTCTCTGTACTATATACTCTGTGTACTATATACTATATACTCTGTGTACTATATATTCTACTCGTATACTATATACTCTGTGTACTATATACTCTGTATACTATACCCTCTCTGTACTATATACTCTACTCTGTATACTATACCCTCTCTGTACTATATACTCTACTCTGTATACTATACCCTCTCTGTACTATATACTCTACTCTGTATACTATACTCTCTCTGTACTATATACTCTACTCTGTATACTATACTCTCTCTGGACTATATACTCTACTCTGTGTACTATATACTCTGTGCACTATATACTCTGTGTACTATACCCTGTCTGTACTATATACTCTGTGTACTATATATTCTACTCGTATACTATATACTCTGTGTACTATATACTCTGTATACTATACCCTCTCTGTACTATATACTCTACTCTGTATACTATACTCTCTCTGGACTATATACTCTACTCTGTATACTATACCCTCTCTGTACTATATACTCTGTGTACTATATACTATACCCTCTCTGTACTATATACTCTGTATACTATACCCTCTCTGTACTATATACTCTGTGTACTATACCCTCTCTGTACTATATACTCTGTATACTATACCCTCTCTGTACTATATACTCTACTCTGTATACTATACCCTCTCTGTACTATATACTCTACTCTGTATACTATACCCTCTCTGTACTATATACTCTACTCTGTATACTATACCCTCTCTGTACTATATACTCTACTCTGTATACTATACCCTCTCTGTACTATATACTCTACTCCGTATACTATACCCTCTCTGTACTATATACTCTACTCCGTATACTATACCCTCTCTGTACTCTATACTCTATACTCTCTGAACTTCATACTCTAGCGGTATATAAAACCATCTGTGCCCAAGGACATGGACATTGGTCTTTGCACTTTGGTCTCTTTGGGGTCCTGGCCGTACTCCCTTGGATATGCTGAGACTCTCCTGCGCTGTCGGGGTTATTCCTTCACATACTTGGGGTTTCTCTATAATTTGAGCACATTGTATGAGGGTTCATTTACTTATTTGGTATCTCTCTCTCAGCCCTTCTCACCATCTCTTGTAGGACGTTCTGACATTACGAGTGCAGGAGCCAATGACGTGTCTTATGGGAGATTACAGCAGGGAAGGAGTGTTTGTGTGAAAAGGGCTGGATCAGATCCTGCAGCCCAGTAAAGGAGGACTCCGCTCTCAGGACACCATGAAGTTCTTGCTGCTCCTTGCAGGTCTGACCATTGCTCAAGCCTTAGTGCAGTAAGTAGTGGCCATTACTTCATGTCATTGATGTGATTGTGTTACAACCTGTGTAGGAGCAACGTACAGGGGTCAGTGTCGTGCTGATATGGTGGTCAGGTCTACGAGTGGTCTGGAGAGAAGATGCTGCTCAGTCCTTATAGTATAGAGATTATTATTATTATTATTATAGAGATTAGTAGTAGTTTGCACCCGGTCTCTAGAGCCCATAGGAATAGGAGGGCTGGTGTCATATATATATATATATATATATATATATATATATATATATATATATATTACATAGTGTATGACATTGTCAGGGCTCCTAGGACTATATATATCTATAATACATAGTGTATGACACTGTCAGGGCTCCTAGGACTATATGTATCTATAATACATAGTGTATGACACTCAGTGCCCCTAGGACTATATATATCTATAATACATAGTGTATGACACTGTCTGGACTCCTAGGACTATATATATCTATAATACATAGTGTATGACACTGTCAGGGCTCCTAGGACTATATGTATCTATAATACATAGTGTATGACACTGTCAGTGCCCCTAGGACTATATATATCTATAATACATAGTGTATGACACTGTCTGGACTCCTAGGACTATATATATCTATAATACATAGTGTATGACACTGTCAGGGCTCCTAGGACTATATATATCTATAATACATAGTGTATGACACTGTCAGTGCCCCTAGGACTATATATATCTATAATACATAGTGTATGACACTGTCAGGGCTCCTAGGACCATATATATCTATAATACATAGTGTATGACACTGTCAGGGCTCCTAGGACTATATATATCTATAATACATAGTGTATGACACTGTCAGGGCTCCTAGGACTATATATACCTATAATACATAGTGTATGACACTGTCAGGTCTCCTAGGACTATATATATCTATAATACATAGTGTATGACACTGTCGGGGCTCCTAGGACTATATATATCTATAATACATAGTGTATGACACTGTCTGGACTCCTAGGACTATATATATATCTATAATACATAGTGTATGACACTGTCAGGGCTCCTAGGACGATATATATCTATAATACATAGTGTATGATACTGTCAGGGCTCCTAGGACTATATATATATCTATAATACATAGTGTATGACACTGTCAGGGCTCCTAGGACTATATATATATCTATAATACATAGTGTATGACACTGTCAGGGCTCCTAGGACTATATATATCTATAATACATAGTGTATGACACTGTCAGGGCTCCTAGGACTATATATATCTATAATACATAGTGTATGACACTGTCAGGACTCCTAGGACTATATATATCTATAATACATAGTGTATGACACTGTCAGGGCTCCTAGGACTATATATATATATATATATATATATATATATATATATATATATATATATATATATACACATCCAGACAATGTGATGTGTTATATTGTGTATGTAGTGATACAGACAATGTAATGTGTTATATTGTGTATGTAGTAATACGGACAATGTGATGTGTTGTATTGTGTTGTGTTATATAGTGGAAAGCTCTATGTAAATGTGAGTGAGTAGAGTGAGGGCGACTCCTGAGGTGACAGTAAGGAGTGTGCAGGCAGGTTGAGGCAGGAAATGCCAGGCAGTGTGTGAGTCTATAGCTGGGGCTAGGAGTCCTGCTTTTGTGAGTCTCCTGCTAGGAAGTCATGTTGTTTAGTGGCACCAAAAGTAGCCTGTGACTCAATCCTAAGGGAAAACTATGTTTGTGAAAAATTGCACACAAATCCGTCCGGGCGTTTTAGCGTGATTGAGGAACAAACATCCAAACTCACAAACATCCAAAAATCCAAACACACAATTTTTTTTTTATAATATTAGTTGGATATATATATATATATATATATATATATATATATATATATATATATATATATATATATATATATATAGTGTGTGTGTGTGTATATATAACCTACATGATTGGTATATGAACTGTTCTACAGGTGGAGACTATAACCTGTGTACTGTCTATGTCTAGTGTCCCCCTGACCAGAAAGAAGTCCCTCAGGAGGACTCTACAAGAACATGGACTTTTAGGAGACCTTCTCTCTCACATTCACGATCCCTACAGTAAATACGCCTCAGAAGATGAGGAGGGTGCCACCGAGCCACTAGTCAACTACATGGATGTGAGTGTTGTACCAATATATACTGGAGTGTACCATGTATATATCCATATGTGCCATATCTAATATCACATGTACAAGCCAATGTATATACTGTATATAGATGACAAGTCAGTAATGGGGAGCGGCACTTTATATATAATATATAGTGCAATGATCCCACTGATTCATTAATTATAGGGGTAGGATATATATATATATATATATATATATATATATAGGGCCCCTATATTAGGATTGTATTGTCCTGTTAGGGTACTATTCACTCTGTGACTGTGTCCCTGTATTATATTATAGACAAATGTTAGAGGGTCACATGAGCACAGCCAGACCCCTCCAAATGGACCACGTCCACCCTAGAACACCCTATAGATGGCCACCATATCCACCCCTAGAACCCACTATACATGGCCACCACGTCCACCCCTAGAACCCACTATAGATGGTCACCACGTCCACCCCTAGAACCCCCTATAGATGGCACCCATATCCACCCCCTTGAAACCACTATAGATGGACACCACATCCACCCCTTGAAACCACTATAGATGGACACCACATCCACCCCTAGAACCCACTATAGATGGCCACCACATCCACCCCTAGAACCCCTATAGATGGCCACCATGTCCACCCCTAGAACCCCTATAGATGGCCACCACGTCCACCCCCTAGAACCCACTATAGATGTCCACCCTTAGAACCCCTATAGATGGCCACCCACGTCCACCCCTAGAACCCCTATAGATGGCCACCACGTCCACCCCTAGAACCCACTATAGATGTCCACCCTTAGAACCCCTATAGATGGCCACCACGTCCACCCCTAGAACCCCTATAGATGGCCACCACGTCCACCCCTAGAACCCACTATAGATGTCCACCCTTAGAACCCCTATAGATGGCCACCACGTCCACCCCTAGAACCCCTATAGATGGCCACCACGTCCACCCCTAGAACCCACTGTAGATGGCCACCACGTCCACCCCTAGAACCCACTATAGATGTCCACCACATCCAGCCTAGAATCCACTGTAGATGGCCACCACATCCACCCTAGAACCCACTATAGATGGCCACCACATCCACCCTAGAATCCACTATAGATGACCACCATGTCCACCCCTAGAACCCACTATAGATGGCCACCACATCCACCCCTAGAACCCACTATAGATGACCCCCATGTCTACCCCTTGAAACCACTATAGATGGCCACCACATCCACCCCTAGAACCCCCTATAGATGGCACCCATATCCACCCCTTGAAACCACTATAGATGGACACCACATCCACCCCTAGAACCCACTATAGATGACCACCATGTCTACCCCTAGAACCCACCATAGATGGCCACCACATCCACCCCTAGAACCCCCTATAGATGGCACCCATATCCACCCCTTGAAACCACTATAGATGGACACCACATCCACCCCTAGAACCCACTATAGATGACCACCATGTCTACCCCTAGAACCCACTATAGATGGACACCACGTCCACCCCTAGAACCCACTATAGATGTCCACCACATCCAGCCTAGAATCCACTGTAGATGGCCACCACATCCACCCTAGAACCCACTATAGATGGCCACCACATCCACCCTAGAATCCACTATAGATGACCACCATGTCCACCCCTAGAACCCACTATAGATGGCCACCACATCCACCCCTAGAACCCACTATAGATGACCACCATGTCTACCCCTAGAACCCACCATAGATGGCCACCACATCCACCCCTAGAACCCCCTATAGATGGCACCCATATCCACCCCTTGAAACCACTATAGATGGACACCACATCCACCCCTAGAACCCACTATAGATGACCACCATGTCTACCCCTAGAACCCACCATAGATGGCCACCACATCCCACCCGCCTAAGAACCCCCTATAGATGGCACCCATATCCACCCCTTGAAACCACTATAGATGGACACCACATCCACCCCTAGAACCCACTATAGATGGACACCACGTCCACCCCTAGAACCCACTATAGATGGACACCACGTCCACCCCCTAGAAACCCACTGTAGATGGCCACCACATCCACCCTAGAACCCACTATAGATGGCCACCACATCCACCCTAGAATCCACTATAGATGGCCACCACCTCTTAGCCTTAAGATCCAAGGTCCAAAGTAAATCTCAGGTTATAAGATAAGGAGGAAATTTAACTAACACGGGTCACCACTACCACTAGTCCTCAATATGGTGATATGATATATATATATATATATATATATATATACACTAGTCCTCAGTACATGTGACGGCTACAATTCCCTCTCCTGTAGAGTGTAAGCTCTTCTGCTTCTCCTCTCTCTCTCTCTGCTCTCTCCTCTCTCTCTCTTCTGCTCCTCTCTCTCTCTCTTCTGCTCCTCTCTCTCTCTGCTCTCGCTCTCTCCTCTCTCTCGCTCTTCTGCTCCCCTCTCTCTCTCGCTCTTCTGCTCCCCTCTCTCTCGCTCTTCTGCTCCCCTCTCTCTCGCTCTTTCTGCTCCCCCTCTCTCTCGCTCTTCTGCTCCCCTCTCTCTCGCTTCTTCTGCTCCCCTCTCTCTCGCTCTTCTGCTCCCCTCTCTCTCGCTCTTCTGCTCCCCTCTCTCTCGCTCTTCTGCTCCCCTCTCTCTCGCTCTTCTGCTCCCCTCTCTCTCGCTCTTCTGCTCCCCTCTCTCTCGCTCTTCTGCTCCCCTCTCTCTCGCTCTTCTGCTCCCCTCTCTCTCGCTCTTCTGCTCCCCTCTCTCTCGCTCTTCTGCTCCTCTCTCTCGCTCTCCTCTCTCGCTCCTCTCTCGCTCCTCTCTCGCTCCTCTCTCGCTCCTCTCTCGCTCCTCTCTCGCTCCTCTCTCGCTCCTCTCTCGCTCCTCTCTCGCTCCTCTCTCGCTCCTCTCTCGCTCCTCTCTCGCTCCTCTCTCGCTCCTCTCTCGCTCCTCTCTCGCTCCTCTCTCGCTCTCTCTCTCGCTCGCTTCTTCTGCTCCTCTCTCTCTCGCTCTTCTGCTCCTCTCTCTCTCCCTCTCTCCCTCTCTCCCTTGTAGAGTGTAAGCTCTTCTGCTTCTCTCTCTCGCCCTCTCTCTCTCGCCCTCTCTCTCTCGCCCTCTCTCTCTCGCCCTCTCTCTCTCTCGCCCTCTATCTCTCGCCCTCTCTCTCTCGCCTCTCTCTCTCGCCCTCTCTCTCTCGCCCTCTCATCTCTCGCCCTCTCATCTCTCGCCCTCTCCTCTCTCGCCCTCTCTCTCGCCCTCTTCTCTCTCGCCCTCTCTCTCTCGCCCTCTCCTCTCTCGCCCTCTCTCTCGCCCTCTCTCTCTCTCGCCCTCTCTCTCTCGCCCTCTCTTCTTCTCTCGCCCTCTCTCTCTCTCTCGCCCTCTCTCTCTCGCCCTCTCTCTCTCGCCCTCTCTCTCTCGCCCTCTCTCTCTCGCCCTCTCTCTCTCGCCCTCTCTCTCTCGCCCTCTCTCTCTCTCGCCCTCTCTCTCTCGCCCTCTCTCTCTCGCCCTCTCTCTCTCGCCTCTCTCTCTCGCCCTCTCTCTCTCGCCCTCTCTCTCTCGCCCTCTCTCTCTCTCTCTCGCCCTCTCTCTCTCTCTCGCCCTCTCTCTCTCGCCCTCTCTTCTCGCCCTCTCTCTCTCGCCCTCTCTCCTCTCGCCCTCTCTCTCTCTCGCCCTCGCTCTCTCTCGCCCTCTCTCTCTCGCCCTCTCTCTCTCGCCCTCTATCTCTCTCGCCCTCTCTCTCTCGCCCTCTCTCTCTCGCCCTCTCTCTCTCGCCCTCTCTCTCTCGCCCTCTCTCTCTCGCCCTCTCATCTCTCTCGCCCTCTCTCTCTCGCCCTCTCTCTCTCGCCCTCTCTCTCTCTCGCCCTCTCTCTCTCGCCCTCTCTCTCTCGCCCTCTCTCTCTCGCCCTCTCTCTCTCGCCCTCTCTTCTCTCGCCCTCTCTCTCTCGCCCTCTCTCTCTCGCCCTCTCTCTCTCTCGCCCTCTCTCTCTCGCCCTCATCTCTCTCGCCCTCTCTCTCTCTCGCCCTCTCTCTCTCGCCCTCTCTCTCTCGCCCTCTCTCTCTCGCCCTCTCTCTCTCGCCCTCTCTCTCTCGCCCTCTCTCTCTCGCCCTCTCTCTCTCGCCCTCTCTCTCTCGCCCTCTCTCTCTCGCCCTCTCTCTCTCGCCTCTCTCTCTCGCCCTCTCTCTCTCGCCCTCTCTCTCTCGCCCTCTCTCTCTCGCCCTCTCTCTCTCGCCCTCTCTCTCTCGCCCTCTCTCTCTCGCCCTCTCTCTCTCGCCCTCTCTCTCTCGCCCTCTCTCTCTCGCCCTCTCTCTCTCGCCCTCTCTCTCTCTCGCCCTCTCTCTCTCTCGCCCTCTTCTCTCTCGCCCTCATCTCTCTCGCCCTCTCTCTCTCGCCCTCTCTCCTCGCCCTCTCTCTCTCGCCCTCTCTCTCTCGCCCTCTCTCTCTCGCCCTCTCTCTCTCTCTCGCCCTCTCTCTCTCGCCCTCTCTCTCTCTCGCCCTCTCCTCTCTCGCCCTCTCTCTCTCGCCCTCTCTTCTCTCGCCCTCTCTCTCTCGCCCTCTCTCTCTCTCGCCCTCTCTCTCTCGCCCTCTCTCTCTCGCCCTCTCTCTCTCGCCCTCTCTCTTCTCTCGCCCTCTCATCTCTCGCCCTCTCTCTCTCGCCCTCATCTCTCTCGCCCTCTCTCTCTCGCCCTCTTCTCTCTCGCCCTCTCTCTCTCTCGCCCTCTCTCTCTCTCGCCCTCTCTCTCTCGCCCTCTCTCTCTCGCCCTCTCTCTCTCTCGCCCTCTCTCTCTCTCGCCCTCTCTCTCTCTCGCCCTCTCTCCTCTCTCGCCCTCTCTCTCTCGCCCTCTCTCTCTCTCGCCCTCTCTCTCTCTCGCCCTCTCTCTCTCTCGCCCTCTCTCTCTCTCGCCCTCTCTCTCTCTCGCCCTCTTCTCTCTCGCCCTCTCTCTCTCTCGCCTCTCTTCTCTCTCTCGCCCTCTCTCTCTCTCGCCCTCTCTCTCTCTCGCCCTCTCTCTCTCTCTCGCCCTCTCTCTCTCTCGCCCTCTCTCTCTCTCGCCCTCTCTCTCTCTCGCCCTCTCTCTCTCTCTCTCGCCCTCTCTCTCTCGCGCCTCCTCTCTCTCTCGCCCTCTCTCTCTCTCGCCCTCTCTCTCTCTCGCCCTCTCTCTCTCGCCCTCTCTCTCTCGCCTCTCTCTCTCTCGCCCTCTCTCTCATCTCGCCCTCTCTCTCTCTGCCCTCTCTCATCTCTCGCCCTCTCTCTCTCTCGCCCTCTCTCTCTCTCGCCCTCTCTCTCTCTCGCCCTCTCTCTCTCTCGCCCTCTCTCTCTCTCGCCCCTCTCTCTCTCCTCGCCCTCTCTCTCTCTCGCCCTCTCTCTCTCTCGCCCTCTTCTCTCTCTCGCCCTCTTCTCTCTCGCCCTCTCTCTCTCTCGCCCTCTCTCTCTCTCGCCCTCTCTCTCTCGTTCTCTCTTCGCCCTCTCTCTCTCTCTCGCCCTCTCTCTCTCTCGCCCTCTCTCTCGCCCTCTCTCTCTCTCTCGCCCTCTCTCTCTCTCTCGCCCTCTCTCTTCTCTCTCGCCCTCTCTCTCTCTCGCCCTCTCTCTCTCTCGCCCTCTCTCTCGTCTCGCCCTCTCCTCTCTCTCGCCCTCTCTCTCTTCTCTCGCCCTCTCCTCTCTCATCATCTCGCCCTCTCTCTCTCTA